>NW_011889251.1:1663419-1665924 GCF_000151845.1 Pteropus vampyrus
TTAAATCCAGGTTTCCATCAGCAAATTAACAGAAAGAATGGAAATAATTAAGACAACTGCTCTCCTTCAGATGTCAAGTGACATTAGAATGATTTTTATTTATTCAAAACTACAACCCAAGTGCTTTGAAGTGCTCTAGTATAAAAAGACCCCAATAAACATTTAACTTAAATATCTACCTAGTAAAAAAAAGCAAACAAACTATACACATACAAACACACATATATATCTAACTAGTTTGGACAAATTGTTTTAATCACCTGTTTAACTTTGAAATGTATATAGATCTACATTTCTATTGGAAGTTTTAAGTTATAAAGAATTTAAACTCTTTAAAAAACTTTTTATTATGAGATAATTTTAGACAAAAAACTGCAAGAATAGTATAGAGTTCCCATATGCCCTTTGCCTAGCTTCCCTTAATGTTAACATCTTGTATAGCCATAGTACAGTTACTGAAATTAAGAAATTAACCTGGTACAATTCTATTAACTAAACTATAGGCTCTATTCGGATTTTACCAGTTTTTTCATTCATGTCCTATATCTTTTCAAAGACTCAGTCCAGGATCCCGCAAAGCATTTAGTTATGTCTCCTTAGTTTCTACCATCCATGATAGTTCCTTAACTTTTCCTTGCCTTTCATGACCTTGAGACTTTTGAAGAGTACTAGTCAGTTATTTGTAAAATGTCTCAGTTTTTTTCAGTTCTGTTGAAATATAATTGTATAAGTTTAAGGTGTATGGCATAGTGACCTGATTTACATATATTGTGAAATGATCACCATAATAAGTTAATAAACATGTGTCTCTCAATTTGTTTTCTCATGATTATTGGGAAGTGTATCACAGAAATGACCTTGTGTCCTTCTCAGTGCATCATATCAGGGGGCACCTAATGGCAACATGTCATATTAACTGGTTAATCCTTTTTTTATTGTGACAAAAAACATAACAAAATTTATCATGCTCACCATTTTAAAATGTAAGTTCAGTGGCATTAAGGTAAAGTTTATCTTGATCACTTGGTTAAGATAATATCTGCCAAGTTTCTTCACTGTAAAATTACTGTTCTGTCTTTTGTAATTAATAAATACTTGGGGAGAGACATTTTGAAACAGAGCAAACATCATGTTCCTGCTTAAACTTTTGCCCAGTAATTTTAGTACCCATTGCCAGATATTTCCTGTGGCGATTAATACTGTGGCATTTGAATGGCGATTTTCTGTTTCCCTAATTCCTTTTACATTACTTGAAATTCTTCTGTAATTCAGAAGAACACTTGTTGCTTCTCCCCCTTTTATTATTTATTTAGTTATTTCTTTATATATGGACACATGGATATTTATTATTTGGGTTATAATCAAATGCTATAATTTGTCGTTTAGATAGCCTTTTTATCTGGGATGAAGAACAGATTTTTAAGACTGAAATTATTCACATAGACCAGATTTTGATCAAAATTAGTATTTCTTTGTAACACTATATGTTAGGTTATATTAAATAAGTGTAAGTGTCTTTAATCTTGTTAAAGTTTATATATAATGGTGTTTTAACTTTAAGTGAAAATTACATTAGGTTGCTTTTAAAAATTCCATTACAGTTATAAAACTATTAAGTAGATATTAAACTATGAAAAATTTAAATTTTGTTATGTTGATATGTTTATTTACTTATCAACTATGTATAATAGAGATGTTATTTAAAATAGGTTTACATGCTGAAATTAGACAGATATACAAGAAATGAAATAGATCTGTCTGGTTTGATTGAATTCTCCTAAAAATAAATAAATATATTGCTTTCTCTGTCATGTCTTTGTATTTTGTTGTCATGGTTGTTTTCTATTTAAAGATGAATTTGGCTCATTCTGGAAGCAGAATTTATCCATATAATTATCCCATATAAAAGTCTATTTTCTATAGAGTTGAATAATATTAAAGCATGCGATTAATCAGAAACCCACTCTTCAACGAAAAATTTGACCTCATTTCCAAATCTATGTAATGCTTTAAAATAATATTATTAAAGTATTGGTTGTATTTACATAACTCTAAACAATAATATTAAAAAGTAAAAATAACAAAGGCTTTCTGGTTAATCTGGTGAAGCAAGCTTGTGTTTCTACACCATGCTCTGCTCCAAACATAGAAATTATAGATAACAATTAAAGATAGAAAAATTTAAGTGCAAAACCAGAAATGGAACAAACAAACTGGTGAGCAAGAATAAAACCCTTGCATTTCTGAGCTACAGGATGGGAAGCTGGCATTGGTTGCTATTAGTTTGGCTCTTATGAGCTACCAGGCAAAATGTTCTCCAGGAAAGATGGCGAACAAAAGCCAAGGTCACTGCTTAGAGCCAGGAGCTAGGATGGGTCTATCTTCTTCATGAAAAAAGGCTGAAAAATCATTGCCAAAAGATTCCTAACATTATACACTATAGAATGTTTCAGACCTATGGAGGCTAGAAAACACAGACTATGTACTGAATTTTATAGCCAACAG
>NW_011889251.1:1665974-1669334 GCF_000151845.1 Pteropus vampyrus
CTCTTCAACGAAAAATTTGACCTCATTTCCAAATCTATGTAATGCTTTAAAATAATATTATTAAAGTATTGGTTGTATTTACATAACTCTAAACAATAATATTAAAAAGTAAAAATAACAAAGGCTTTCTGGTTAATCTGGTGAAGCAAGCTTGTGTTTCTACACCATGCTCTGCTCCAAACATAGAAATTATAGATAACAATTAAAGATAGAAAAATTTAAGTGCAAAACCAGAAATGGAACAAACAAACTGGTGAGCAAGAATAAAACCCTTGCATTTCTGAGCTACAGGATGGGAAGCTGGCATTGGTTGCTATTAGTTTGGCTCTTATGAGCTACCAGGCAAAATGTTCTCCAGGAAAGATGGCGAACAAAAGCCAAGGTCACTGCTTAGAGCCAGGAGCTAGGATGGGTCTATCTTGTTCATGAAAAAAGGCTGAAAAATCATTGCCAAAAGATTCCTAACATTATACACTATAGAATGTTTCAGACCTATGGAGGCTAGAAAACACAGACTATGTACTGAATTTTATAGCCAACAGGCTCAATGAAGTCAACAGTACTTTTTTAAGTACCATGTTGGGTCAGAAGCCCAAATCACTATTATAAGACCTAATTCTAGACCATGTCTGGGTGGTCTAGGAGATGAACATAGGTGGGGAGAGCAAGTAAAGAGAAGACAGCATTTTAAAAATAGTACTATCAAAATAAAACTTAAAATTTCAATTACAGTTGACATTCAATATTATTTCATATTAGTTTTAGGTGTACAGAATAGTGATTTGACATTTATCTAATTTACAAAGTGATACCCCTGATAAGTCTAGTACCTACCTGACACCATACATACTTATTACAATATTGTTGACTATATTCCCTATGCTGTACTTTACATCCCTGTGACTATTTTGTAACTACCAATTCATACTTCTTAATTCCTTCACCCTTTTCACTCAATCCCAAAGCCCTCCCATCTAACAACCATCAGTTTGTTCTCTGCATCTATGAGTCTCTGTTTTGTTTGTTTATTTTGTTCTTCAGATTCCACATATAAGTGAAATCATATGGTATTTGTCTTTCTCTGTTCTGACTTATTTCACTTAGTATATTACTCTCTAGGTCCGTGTACACTGTCACAAATGGTAAGATTTCATTCTTTGTCATCGCCGAGTAATATTTCATTGTATATGTGTACCATGACTTCTTTATCAAATTGTATATTGATGGGCTTTGAGGTTGCTTCCATATCTTGGCTATTGTAAATAATGCTGAAATAAAGAGTGCATATATCTTCTTCAGATTAGTGTTTTGGATTTCTTCATATAAATGCCCTCAAGTGGAATTACTGGGTTATATGGTAGTTCTATTTTTAAGTTTTTGAGGAACCTCCATACTGTTTCCCATAGTGGCTGCACCAATTTACAATCCCACCAACAGTGCACGAAGGATTTCTTTTCTCCACATCCCCTCCAACACTTGTTTGTTGATTTACTGATGATACCCATTCTGACAGGTGTGAGGTGTCTCATCGTAGTTTTAATCTGCTCTTTTTTTTTTGATGGTTAGTGACATTTAGCATCTTTTTTTTTCTTAAATATTAAGTTTATTGGGGTAGCATTGGTTAAAACGATTATATAATTTTCATTATACATTATAATTTGACGTCTGTATATTCTATTGTGTGTTTACCACCCAAAGTCCAGTTTCCTTCAGCTACCATATATTTGATCCCCTTTACCCACTTTACCCTCCCCCTACCTCCCTATATTTGACCCGCTTTATCCCATCTACCTCCCCCCTCCTCCCCCACCCCTTACGCTCTGGTAACCACTAGTCCATCTCAATGGGTCTCTGTTTGTTTGTCCTGTTCATTTGTTGCTTTTAGGTTTATATCCCACATATAAGTGATATCATGTGATTTTCAACTTTTTCAGTCTGGCTTATTTCGCTTAGCATGATTATCTCGAGGTCCATCCATGTTGTCGCAAATGGCAGTATTTCATCTCTTCTTATGGCTGAGTAATATTCCATTGTATACATGTACCACAGCTTCTTTAGCCAATCATCTGTCGTAGGACACTTCGGTTGCTTCCATGTCCTGGCCACTGTGAATAATGCTGCTATGAACATCGGTGTGCAAATATCTATTTGGATATGGGTTTTCACGTCTTTGGGGGTAAATACACAGTAGTGGGATTGATTACTGGATCATATGGTAGATCAATTCTTAGTTTTTTGAGGACCCTCCATACTGTTTTCCCTAGTGGCTGTACCAATTTGCAGTCCCACCAGCAGCGTATGAGGGTTCCTTTTTCTCTGCAATCTCTCCAGCATTTATTATTACTTGTCCTGTTGATTGTAGTTATTCTAACAGGTATGAGATGGTATGTCATTGTGGTTTTGATTTGCATTTCCATAACAGCTAGCGATGTTGAACATCTTTTCAAATATTTGTTGGCCATTTGTCTGTCCTCTAGGGAGAAGTGTCTGTTCAGGTCCTCTGCCCATTTTCCGATTGGATCATTTGCTTGTTTGTTGTTATTGAGTTGTATGAGTTCTTTGTATATTTTGGATATTAGGCCCTTATCGGAGGCGTTGCTTGCAAATATATTTTCCCATTCGGATGGTTGTCTCTTTACCTTGTTGATGGTTTCTTTTGCTGAGCAGGAGCTTTTTAGTTGGATGTAGTCCCATTCATTTATTTTAGCTTTTACTCCCTTTGCTTTTGAGGTCAAATTCATAAAATCCTCTTTAAGTCCAAGGTCCTTGAGTTTATTTAGTTCCTATGTTTTCTTCGATGCATTTTATTGTTTCAGATCCTTAATCCATTCTGAGTTAATTTTGGTGTGTGGTGATAGACAACAGTCTAGTTTCATTCTTTCGCAGGTGGCTTTCCAGTTTTCCCAGCACCATTTATTGAAGAGGCTTTCCTTTCTCTACTGTATGTTTTTGGCTTCTTGGTCAAAAATTATTTGTCCATATAAATATGGGTTTACTTCTGGACTCTCGATTCTGTTCCACTGGTCCGTGTGTCTGTTTTGCTGCCAATACCATGCCGTTTTGATTACTGTCGCTTTGTAGTATAATTTGAAGTCGGGCAGAGTGATGCCTCCAGCCTCGTTCTTTTTTCTCAGGATGGCTTTGGCAATTCGGGGTCTTTTGTGCTTCCGTACAAATCTGATGATTTTTTGTTCTATTTCTTTAAAAAATGCCGATGGGATTTTGATGGGGATTGCACTCAATCTGTATAATGCTTTAGGTCATATGGTCATTTTAACCATGTTGATTCTTCCAATCCGAGAACATGGAATATCTTTCCATTTCTTTGTATCTTCTTCGATTTCTTTTAATAGGGTCTTA
>NW_011889251.1:1670831-1671234 GCF_000151845.1 Pteropus vampyrus
TCTCTAGTTTCAAAGCATTATGATCAGAGAATATGGTTGGTATGATTTCAACCCTCTTATATTTGTTGAGCCTATCTCTGTGTCCCAGTATGTGGCCAATTCTTGAGAATGTTCCACGTGTGCTAGAGAAGAATGTATAAGCAGCTGTTTTGGGATACAAGGCTCTATAGATGTCAATTATGTCCAGTTGGACTAATGTGTCATTTAAGAATGTTATTTCTTTATGGATTTTCTGTTTGGATGATCTGCCCATATCTGACAGTGGGGTATTTAGGTCCCCTACTATGATAGTGTTTTGGTCTTTCTCCCTTTAGTTCTGTTAGTAATTGTTTTACATATTTCAGGGCTCCCTGATTGGAAGTACAGATATTAATAAGTGTATGTCTTCTTGGTGCATGATTCC
>NW_011889251.1:1671312-1671715 GCF_000151845.1 Pteropus vampyrus
TCTCTAGTTTCAAAGCATTATGATCAGAGAATATGGTTGGTATGATTTCAACCCTCTTATATTTGTTGAGCCTATCTCTGTGTCCCAGTATGTGGTCAATTCTTGAGAATGTTCCACGTGCGCTAGAGAAGAATGTATAAGCAGCTGTTTTGGGATACAAGGCTCTATAGATGTCAATTATATCCAGTTGGACTAATGTGTCACTTAAGAATGTTATTTCTTTATTGATTTTCTGTTTGGATGATCTGCCCATATCTGACAGTGGGGTATTTAGGTCCCCTACTATGATAGTGTTTTGGTCTTTCTCTCTTTAGTTCTGTTAGTAATTGTTTTACATATTTCAGGGCTCCCTGATTGGAAGTACAGATATTAATAAGTGTATGTCTTCTTGGTGCATGATTCC
>NW_011889252.1:0-296 GCF_000151845.1 Pteropus vampyrus
GAGGAATCTAAGAGATAAAAAAAATCCGGCAGAACACTGCTCTGGGGCTCTGGGCAAGAGGGAAAAGAGTAAAATTAAAAAGAGAGAAGAGAAGGATTACTGCTGGATTAAAGAAAAAGACTCAGAACACATTTCCATCGAAATACTAAGTTTGTAGAACCAGATAGGGCCCATTAAGAAAGTTCGTTTTAGAGGAGACTCGTGCACTAAATGGAAAGTGAGATTAGAATCTGACCATTAAAAAGAGTGGAATTTAATCATTAGATTCTAGATATTTGACGTTCTTTTGCCTGAGG
>NW_011889252.1:4026-5262 GCF_000151845.1 Pteropus vampyrus
AGCGGCTTAGCTTTGGGCGGAGGCAGCAGCTTAGGCCTGGGCGGAGGCAGCGGCTATGCCTATGGCGGCAGTCACAGCCTTGGAGGTGGCTTCAGTTCTGGCAGTGGCAGAGGCGTGGGAAGTGGCCTCAGCTCTGCTGGGGGCAGCAGCTCCACCATCAAATACACCACCACCTCATCCTCCAGCAGGAAGAGCTACAAGCACTGAAGTCATCCTACTGGCACTCGGTTCCACATTGTCTCCGGCTGTATAGCCCTCTCTTCATGTTGCTTCTTCTCTCCCACCTCCAACTTCTCTTGGTGTCTGACTTAAGCTAGTTGCCCAGTCCTCATTTCCTCCGTCTATACCTGCTGGATCTGAGCTTCCATTACTTACCATAAGAAGGTAAATCATCAGTGTCACGAGGACCTAGAGACAACATTTTGATGTTTCCATCTTATTATTAGTTTTATCAGGCTGCCATAATTCTTGGAAGAAAATGACCTATGCTCCCCCTCCCCCTATAAACTGAAACTGGATCTGAATCATGCATCAAAATGAGGAATCTTCCTTTTGATGTTAAATATCCTGCCCATTGTAATTCCACCCTGTAGTTCTCCATAGGACAGTAAGTTATCTTCTACTCAGTGTCCCTGAACGGTATTGACATAATGCTGTCATGTAAGAGTTACATCTCTGCAATGACTTTCTCCGCTTTCTTTGCTTTCTTTTGTTGTGTTCAATAAAGCAGATTTCTAATACAAAGATTCTGTGTTAGATTGTATTGCTGATCACATATTGGTTCTGAAACTTTATCCTTTTGTACAAAGATCCTTGTCTTTGGAGAACCATCTCTCAGTCCCACTGACAACTTACTCTGCTTCATACAGTCAACATTTTGTGATATTTAGTTATACTGTAGGTGGATGACTACCAACAAGTATTCAGCCCTCTGCCACTCAAGGCTCTTTCTCAAAATAGAGTCTTTTTAAAAGCTTAGGGGAAAAAAAGAGAAGCCAGGATCCTGGAAGCTGGATCAGCATAATCTCATTACTGAGGGTTTTTGCTTTTCCAGCTCCATCATTTGTTGGCTTGGTCCTCAGATGTCTCTCTGAGACTCCTGAGATACCCCCACAACCCCCAACCCCTACCAGGGAAACATAGAACTGATGAAGCTGAACAGAGTCCAGTTGATAGGAAGACAAAATGCTTGATTCCTCTCTATAATAATAAAGACTTGCCACTAAGTTGTTGCTT
>NW_011889252.1:5802-8198 GCF_000151845.1 Pteropus vampyrus
CTGGCCCAGGAATACCCCACCTTCCAAGTGTGGGTTCCTCCTTGCAGTGGTCATGAAAACACAAGTGACTAGTTCTATAATGTACAGAGTCTGTATCCTTGCTATGTTTCCTCTGCTCTTTGCTCACTTGTAATTGCTAAATAAAGCAGATTTATAATAGAATGCATAGTTTCATATTGCCTTTGTTTGTCATCAATAGTTTTAATGATCTTTCATCTGACAAACTGCTTTTCATGAGTGAAGGGGACTTCCCACCCCCATGTGTTTTACTCCCCTCCTTTAGAGAACTTCAATAAACAGCAGTTTGGCACCCTCATGTTCAGGATTCCTCCCAGATCAGATTCCATCCAAATATTTCGCATGGAGAGATGTAGCGATCTGGTCCATCATCATTGTTAAGTCTGTTTTACTGCCCAAATCAGGTATTAGCAGCTTAATCTCTCTGACTTGGTGTCTAAGACTCCAAGACTCCTCCTGCCTCAGTGGTCACTCATAATGCCCAGAGAAAGATATTATTGTCCAATTAGAGCAAAAGGAATTGACAAGAGAATAAGATATTTGATTTACACTTAAATTGCTTCCATGACCAAGAAACTTGCCTGACAACATATATTAAGTGCAATTAAAACATGCACATTCCAAAACTGGGATTATCCTTCCAGGGGTGTATCCTGATGGAACAGTTCAGATGCAAAAAGTCATACAATATGGATGTGAACCCTAATAATCTTCACACCATGGGAACATTGAAAGCACTAGAGCTGGTCAGATCAAGGATCTAAAGACTCAAGCATGAAACTCGAGTGTTGATTTCCTGCAGTGTGAAGCCAAAAAAAAAGAATGGAAATTCTCACCTTTATAACATAACCCTGTCACGGAGACTCAAAGGAGTTGAACCCTTGTTGCTCCAAAGAGACGGTCTCATATCCTCTCAGGTGTGCCCTGGCTTGCTTTGATTTCTATGAATGGGTAAAGGAAAACTCGGATCCAGTGCAATGGTGGTCTGTCAACTTCTGCATCCCGAGGGCCAGTCACCGTTTTCAGTCTGTTTTTCCCACGTCCCTGATGCCCAGCTTCCCACATCACAAGAGCAATTTTCATGAATTAGTTAATCTATAGAGGGTGTTTCTGGATCCTGCTGTATTGGTATCTTGCTGTGTTTACTTCTAACCATTCCTCCAGCAACATGGGCAGCCTCTCACTTTGGCACCTCTTCACTTTTTGCCCAGAATTTCCCCAACAGCAGATATGTGATGACTGGCTTCCAAAGTCTTAGCTTTCTCACCATACTTTCTATTATATACCCCTCAGTAATAATGGAAAGTAGAAGAATTGACAAGAAAAATTATCTGGCATATAGAAGTACACGAAAAAGAGGCTTCAAAACAGTATACGAATATGCAGATTTAAATTAAATTAAAATCTTATGTTGTATGGACATTAAAACTATAATAAAGAACAACTTTATTATGAAGAAAATATACTGACAAAGTTGATAACTCAGATAAAATGGACCAAATATTTGAAAGACACAAAACTACCACATGTTGCGCAAGGAGAAATAGATCATCAGAATAGCCCTATATCTATTAAAGTAATTGAATCAATAATACATAACCTTCTAAAAAAAAGAAAGCACCACACCCAGATACCCTTATTGGTTAATTTTACCAAACATTTAAAAAAGAAATGGTACCAATTCTTGACAATATCTTCTAGAAAATATAAGCAGGAGAAACACTTTCTAACTCACTCTATGAGGCCAGCATTACTTTAACACCAAAACCAGATAAGGATATTTCTAGAAAGGAAAACTATAGTCCAATACCTCTTATGAACATAGACATGAAAATGCTCAACAAAATCTTATCAAATTGAATCTTATAATGTATAAAAAGAATTATCAAATTGAATCTTACAATATATAAAAAGGATTATACACCACAACCAAGTGAGAGTTAGTCCAGATATGCAAAGTTGGTTCAACATCCAAAATCAATCAGTATAATTCATTATATCAAAAGGCTAAAGAAGAAAAATCATATGATTATGTTACTGAATGCAGAAAAGTTATATGACATAATAAAAAAAAAAAACCTCAGCAAACAAGGACTAGAGGGCAACTTCTTCATCTTATTAAAAAAAATCCCATTACAAAAAAAAATCCTATAATTAATACCACACTTACTGGTAAGAGACTGGACCCTTTTTTTCTGAGACTGAGAATAAGGCAAGTATGTGTTCTCTCTCCACTTTTATTCAACATTGCACTGAAAATCTAAATAACTTGAGAGAAAGAAATAAATGTTATACAGATCGGAAATGAAGAAATAAAACTGTCTTAATTCTCAGATGACATTTAGCCTACGTAGAAAATCTGAAAAACTTGATTGAAA
>NW_011889252.1:8248-10747 GCF_000151845.1 Pteropus vampyrus
TTAAAAACAGTCAATTTTAACTATCTGTAAATTATACCTCCGTAACTTTTAAATTAAATGAAGCTGTCAAAAAAAAGTCAATAAAATAATTTAATAAAATCTCCAAAAAGTGTTGGTTAGAGACTTTGTGCTGAAGCAAAAAGGAGATTGAAAGATGTTCCATGTTGACAGACGACACTCAGATTAACATGGAGGTCGTTCTGGCTAGGAACATTCTCCTTTCAAGACAGGATATCCAAAAACCATTTTCAGTGTAAATTTGTATATAAATTTTGACTAGCAAAAATAGATGTTGGGGTTCATTCGAATCTTCCCAGATATCAGTGTCAGGGTCATATAAAAGTCAAAAGACTTTTAGACAGAAATGCACTGTCTTTTAGGTCATGTTGCCACAAGCTTATTCTAAAATCTAGTTAATCAGGCATTCTATACCCAGTCTTACCTGTATGCAGAAGAATAAAAAGCAAGAAAAACTTCCATAAGAACAACAATAACCAACTCAGTTATAATAACATTTTGACAGTTTAAAACCATGGCAGAGACCCTCTGCCCTGGGTCACAAATCAAGTTGCAGCCTAGCCTTATTTCATGGTTGTCTGAAGGTGGGCAAGGGTCTTGCTGCTGAGCAGGTCACTAGGCAGAAGCTTGGAGCAGGGGGAGAATTTTGAGAATTAGTGACTTCTCTACTTTTCTATCATACAGCTGCAGAGTTTGAGGTCAAGGGCATGGTGGAAGCAGAGTTTAGGAACTGCCATGCTGTACAAAATCTTAAAAGTTGATAGGGAAACTTCCAATGAGCCAGACTAAGACTCTGGTTCTCCCAACTCATGTGAGAAGCTCCGCTTCAGCAGGTAACCTACAGGCCTCCCTCACCACCCTTGAGTGAAGGCCAGCTGAGTACTCAGTTCTGTAGATGTCAACTGCATGCCAGCAGGCTTGATACTCAGAGCAGGCATTACTATCTCGGCACTTACGAATAGGCCACCAAGACAAAATAGAGGATGCCCATTTAAATTTGAATTTCACATAAACAATTAAAAAAATTTGGCATTAAGTATATATAAATATTTGCATGGAATATACTTATACTAAACAATTATTTGTCATTTATCTGAACTTCAGATTGAACTATACACCTTGTATTTTTATTTGCTAAATCTGGTAACCTTACCAATGAAATAGATCTGCTCTCATATTGAACTACAGCCAAGGGCACTGGGGTTTGGGCTGCCTCTCTGGATCTCTATTGTAAACGGACAGACAATAGGCAAGGACCAAACTTAAGACTCTTTCCTCCAAACCACCCCCTCTATGTTACTTCAGGCCTCAGCTCCGGGCTATAGCTACCCACTTGCCTCTACGCAAATCAGCTCAAACAACCTTGGGCTCCCCTGGGTTCTCACAGTTTTGTGGTCCTCATTGATAGTTTCTTATACCTATGCCTTCCATGTGTTTCTATAATTTCTTAGGATTGATCCTGGGGAAGGGAGACAGCAGGACCAATTGGTTGGCCATCTTAGTCAGAACTTGAACCATGAATTTTTTTAAAGGACATTATGTTTATTTATTATGTATGTGTTTTATTAAAAGATGTTAACATTAAAAAAAAGAGCAAAAGCAAATAAGTTAAAATATTAATGGTAATTGATTCTGAGGAGTGGGAATTTGGGTAACTGTTATTTTCCTGTTTTGTACTTTCCTGCTACTTAAAGATAAACACCCTTATTTCCCCCATTGAAATACTACTTTCATTACATGATGAATTTATATGTTTTCTTTTCTGTTCTATTGATCTCTTTGTGCAATCACACTATTATATTACTAAAGCTTTATATTCTCTGTTGGATTCTAATACAGCAATTCTTACTCACTGTCTGTTTGTTTGTTTGTTTGTTTTCTGAGTTTTCTCGTGCATTTTGTTTTGTTGTTATTGTTGCTTTTAGGTATTCCCCAGGTATCTTAGAGTTTTTGCATTGTGAATTACAACTTTTCTTTTTCAGTAATATTTTCTAATTGCTGAAAAGTAGTGTATGAAAATTGTTGATTTCTATACCCTGCCACCTTGTTAAACTTTATTCCAGTTATAATGATTAAGTGATGAGTAAAAGTAGAGTCAGAATCCAAGGCCTGACCTGTCTCCTTGCAGAACCTTGCTCTTCCCCAGTGATAGATAGGTGTGGACTTGCCCAGACTCTGGCTCCATCAGTTCCCCCTCTGGCCATAGGGAGAGGTGCAGGTGCAAACAAGGAGGGATTGACCTCCCACCTCTCCAACCCTTCCTTGTTTTGCGTGCCCTCTGGTGGAGATGCCACCCTCCATGGGGGGCAAAGAGCAGACACAGGAGTGGGCTCCTCACTTAAATGGGGCATCTACTAGATGATGACATCAACTGGTGACACACTCACACACTAAAAGCAAACATCAAGCAGTGTTGCCTTGAGCTTGAGAATCCCAGCCCACACTGGGCGTAAGAGGAATGACTGCTTTTGCCCAGGCTGG
>NW_011889252.1:10797-14484 GCF_000151845.1 Pteropus vampyrus
AAAAAAAATCCTATAATTAATACCACACTTACTGGTAAGAGACTGGACCCTTTTTTTCTGAGACTGAGAATAAGGCAAGTATGTGTTCTCTCTCCACTTTTATTCAACATTGCACTGAAAGTCTAAATAACTTGAGAGAAAGAAATAAATGTTATACAGATCGGAAATGAAGAAATAAAACTGTCTTAATTCTCAGATGACATTTAGCCTACGTAGAAAATCTGAAAAACTTGATTGAAAACCTCCTGGAACTAATATCCAATACCGTAGTCCCCCTGATCCACAAGGGACATATACTAAGACCTCAGTGGATGCCTGAAATCATGGATAGTATTGAACCTTATATATACATACATACTTCTTCACTTAAAGGAAGCACTTCATGGCTTCTCTTTGGTGTTTCTGAGTTGCCGGCATCACTGCTCTTGGACTTTGGGGTCATTGTTAAGTAAAATAAGGGTTACTTGAACACAAGCACTGCACTAAAATAAGGGTTACTTGAGCACAAGCACTGCACTATCATGAGAGTTGCCGTGATAACTGAGACAGCCACTAAGTGACGAATGGGCCAGTACTATTAGACCGTGTGGATACATTGAACGAAGGGACAATTCACATCCCAGGTGGGACAGAGCAGGAAAACATGATATTTTATCAAGCTCCTCAGAACAGAGTGCAATTTCAAACTTAGGAATTATTTTTTTCTGGAATGTTTCATTTAATATTTTGAATAATTGGTGACCGTTGGTAACTGAAACTGGAAAGCAAAACTGTGGATGAAAGGGGGGCTACTGTATAGCAAAGTAGCAGGATAAAGATTACTGTACAAAAGTCAATTTCTTTCTTATATATCAGCAGCGAAGAAACGAAAATTAAAATTAAAAAACAATACCACTTATAATAACACCAAAAGGTTAAATACTCAGATGTAAATCTAACAAAATATGTAGAGAATCTGTATATGGAAAATTATAAAACACTGATGAAAGAAATAGAAAAACATATAAACCTATTCATGAATTAGAAGATTCAATATCATTAAAATGTCGTTTCTTCTCAACTTGGTATACGGATTCAACACACTCTCAATTGACATTTTAGCAAGCTCTTTTGTAGCTGATCCTAAAGTTTATATATAAAGGCAAAAGACCTTTGGAAGGTTAAATAGGTGAAGCACAGGGGGATTTTTTTTTTTTTAGGGTGATGAAACTCTTCAGTATGATACTGTAATGGTGAACTTACAACACTGTGCATTTGTCAAAACTCATAGAATTTTGTAGCACACAGTGAACCTCAATGTTAGAAATTTTTAAAAATAATAATTTGTGAGGTTGAGAAATCCCAGAATGGAATGCAGAATGTGAGAAAAAAAAAAAAAGAATCTCTCTGTATTACAAATGTATGAAACAACCTTACTGAAGGGGGATGGGGAGAAAAAAGGCTGACCTAAGGAATTTTGGAAGTGAGTGAAATCTGTAAGACTAAAGGCAAAAAGGAACTGTACATAAACCCTATACTCTAGTTGATAAAATGGTTTCCCATGGAGACATGGCTTAATAATTCTGAAACCACTAAACATATACACTCTGATTGAAAAATTAAGTAAATGAATGGCAGATGGTTGGAGCAAAGTCTATCACTGTTTGTATATAAAGTTACAGATCAGCAAAGGAGAAGGCTAAAATGATCCTTATGGTAATGAATTAGAGTTGTAGACATCAGTGTGAAGTTATGGTTAGTTTAGTATAGATACAGATGGTTACATATGATAATATTTATAGATACATGCATATACAGGGGCTAGAATACACCAATTTTTTTTTTGTCTATCACCTAATGGCGCCTAGAAACAACAACACCCCAGTAGCAATGAGCACATCTAGAAACCAGCTGTTGGTTTCTAAAAGAATTACCCAATATTAGTGTGATGGTTAATTAATTTTAAGTATCTGGACTACAAGGTGCCCAGATATTTGACGAAAAATTATTCTGGCTGTTTCTGTGAGGATGTAGTTAGATGAGAATAATATTTATATTGGTAGATTGTGTCGACTGCCCACCATAATATAAGTGGGCCTCATCCAATCAGTTGAAAGCCTAAATAGAACAAAAGACTTATCTTCCACTAGATAAGGGAGAATTTTCTTGTCCGATTCTTTTCCTACTGGGATGCCAGCACTTTCTAGTTCTACAACAACCTGCCAGCCTTTGAATTTGAACTGGGAAATCAGTTCTGCAGATATTGAACTTGGCCAGCCTCCAAAATCACATGAGTCAATTTCTTATATATCTGTCTTCTATTGGTTATGTTTCTCTGGAGAAGCCTGATGAATTAGGAATAAAGTCTCCTTATTTAAAATAAAGGGGAAAAGACTGGTTCCAGGAATGGGATGGGGGGAAAAAAACACTGAAAGAGCTCCCAATAGCCAAATTGGAACAATTTGAGCCATACATACATATATACATACATACATAAATAACAGATGATAAAGTATTGGATTATAATCCAAAGTATAAAATAAATATTCATGTCCATACCAATATGAAAAAATGATTTAATAATAACAAGAGATGATAGACAACTCTTACGCAAAAGAACTCCAAATTATTTACATAGGTACTGCTCCCTCAAGGAAGTAGAGAATAACTCTTCCTTCCAAAGAGTACAGTATGGAAAGGGGGTAAAAAGTAACTTTACAGTAGGGAGATCTAATAAACATTTCCTCCGCTAGGTGATCAAGGTTAAAATCAACAGTGGTAAGTCATACTGATGATATGTACCCTTGATATGATGTGATGAGAATGGCACATTACCTCTGTATCTTCCTACATTTGTGGGTCTCCTCAATTACAAAGAGTCTATAACTTGACTTTGTCAGACTACAGACTGATTGGAGTTAGGGCATACTTTTCTCTAACTACATTTTTAAATCTAACTACACAACAATGATTATATCTATCATAACCAAAAGTCATTTCTGAACTAAATCTAATACCCATTTATGTTCAAATTTATATCAAAATTCATTATTCCTTAGATATGCATCAAAATATTTACAAGTGAAATGACTTGATGTCTGGATTTTCTTTAGGTTACTTCAACAAAAAAAGTAGAGGATTCAGATATGAAAAGTAGTGGAATTAGATGAAACAATAATGAGAAAATGTAGATAATTGTTTAATCTGGGTGATTGGTACATGGTGGTTTATATACTGTTCTCTTTAATTGTATCTGAAATTTTCAGTGATACAAATTTTGTTTTTGCAGTGAAGGAGGTTGTTACACTGATAAAGCACAGATATATTTTGGAATTAAATTTCTAGTGATAGTAAATATGTCCTGTAGAAAAATTTCGGGTGACTCACAACACGGTTCTAGAGAAGGGGGAGACCCTGAGGACAATGACACCTGCACTGAGTAAAATTGTTTCCATGAAGTATGAGAGAGGAAAAAATAATATTTCTAACTTAAATTATTATCTTAAGACTATAATTAATATGACATTTGAAATATAGATATGTGAATGGGAGACTTCTGACTATAACACAGTAAAGGGAGGCATTTTCTCCTCAGAAATTACCTAAAAACAAGAAGAAGAAACATAAAGGTAGACTCTACCCTCAACCACCAAAAGGAAAAGATCTTAAAATCTCTAAGCCCAAAAAATGGAATAGTCTCACAGAAAT
>NW_011889252.1:14534-14819 GCF_000151845.1 Pteropus vampyrus
ATGACACCTGCACTGAGTAAAATTGTTTCCATGAAGTATGAGAGAGGAAAAAATAATATTTCTCACTTAAATTATTATCTTAAGACTATAATTAATATGAGATTTGAAATATAGATATGTGAATGGGAGACTTCTGACTATAACACAGTAAAGGGAGGCATTTTCTCCTCAGAAATTACCTAAAAACAACAAGAAGAAACATAAAGGTAGACTCTACCCTCAACCACCAAAAGGAAAAGATCTTAAAATCTCTAAGCCCAAAAAATGGAATAGTCTCACAGAAAT
>NW_011889252.1:14869-15203 GCF_000151845.1 Pteropus vampyrus
TCTTAAAATCTCTAAGCCCAAAAAATGGAATAGTCTCACAGAAATAGAGAATACACACGACTATTAGCAAAACTCAGAGAAGATGCCCACAGCTGCAGATCTGAGAGAAACCCAGTGAAGAACACTCTTACAAACAAATTAAAACCCAGCAACATGGTAACCACAAAAGAACACCAAACAAAGTTAACGCTGAGGTTTTCCTGCTTGCCAGGCACTGTTGACTCATGTAACTCCTACTAAGACAATGTAAAGGACATTTCTTTAGGTGCAAATCCAAGAAGCCCTTGCTTGCAACAGTCAGAACTGGGTGTGTGGGCCACAGGCAAAACATCGT
>NW_011889252.1:15253-17644 GCF_000151845.1 Pteropus vampyrus
TCTTAAAATCTCTAAGCCCAAAAAATGGAATAGTCTCACAGAAATAGAGAATACACACGACTATTAGCAAAACTCAGAGAAGATGCCCACAGCTGTAGATCTGAGAGAAACCCAGTGAAGAACACTCTTACAAACAAATTAAAACCAAGCAACATGGTAACCACAAAAGAACACCAAACAAAGTTAACGCTGAGGTTTTCCTGCTTGCCAGGCACTGTTGACTCATGTAACTCCTACTGAGACAATGTAAAGGACATTTCTTTAGGTGCAAATCCAAGAAGCCCTTGCTTGCAACAGTCAGAACTGGGTGTGTGGGCCACAGGCAAAACATCGTATATCATGAAGTTTCAAGAAGCTGTGAAGGTAGTGTTGAATAAGGAATCACAGTAAAGTCTCCCTGGCAGCATTTTGTTGGTGAAACAAAGAAAGACTATGAATCGTGAGCCACTCTGGAGCAATCTTTGTTGGTTTGGCCGAATTAGAGATTGACAGAATTATTCACACAGCGCTGTGTCATAATGAGAAATTTCTATTAGCCTGGATATAGCCCTAGCCCCTCCTCCCAGAATATTTTCTGAAAATGGCAAGTCCAGAAGGCGCTCATCTCACTTGGAGATGAGCACTAGTCAGAAAAGAATCATTTCAGGACCCACAAAAGATACTTCACATTTTTAAAATGCAGGGCATAAGAAAAGCAAAAGGCATATAAGAAAGCACTCAACAGAAAAAAAGTCACAGTAAAATATTAACAAAAAATTCAATGACATAAACACCATGATAAAATCAGAGAACTAAGGGGAAATATAGTGAGACAATAAAAGCTTCAAACATTAGCTTGTATAGCTCAGAAAAGGACTGGGGTGGGGCGGGGGAGGGGGAAGCCACAACAGAAATGAAGTCCAAACCAAAAGCAGCACAGAGATGAAAAGACATTGATGAATTCAGTGTAATGGACACATAGGTGAAGGTGGAGAAAAACAAGTAGTTACGGAATAGCTATTATAGAGTATTAAAAGAGAATCAAGAGAAAATATAGATGTGGAAAATAAAGTAGATACAAACATAATTGGAAAAGAGAATATATGTGTTATATATATTTATGCACACATCTGCACATATATTTTATAAATACACACACACAATACACATCACACATGCCCCAGGAAAAGCATAGAAACCTATCCAAGTGAAGTTACTTCAAGGATACGCAAAGACCTAGGAACGCTGCTCGCCTCCATATACAGGAATTAGGCAACTGGGCAGGGCAATGGCCTTGAGCATGTATTTTGTTTCTTAAGCATGTATTATTTATTTGATTTTTAAATATATAAATAAGTGTGTAAGGAACAATAAACAATATCCACACCTACATCTGGAAAGTTTAAATACATAGCTTATTAAGCTTCTAGTTTTAACTATCAGTTTACAGGACGTAAAAAGGACACAGCAGCTTATTAAATGATATTCTTGAATATGCAATTAGAAAAACCCAAAGAGTGTAGGCAATACAGTACAAATAACCTGGTTTCTTAAGCAAATAAAAAGCAGAGAAAAAAAGAAGGGCGATTTAAGATTTAAATGATTTGAAAGACATAACACCAAAATACAATATGTATGGACTTATTTGGATCCTAATTGGGATAAGCAAACAATAAAAAATAAATTACACATAGGTTTACATGATGATTAAATTAACATTTGTTGATGTGATGAATATATAAATATTTGAGATATAAAAAATCTTTTGCTTATTTTTAAATTCGTTATTTAAATATAAATATAGAATTACCTAATAAAAATATGATCTCTTAGATTTGCTATCAAATAGTTTAGTGTTGCTAGAATATTGGGTGGGAGTATGGAAGAAATAAGTCTGCCCATGATATAATAATTTTTATAAAGCTGTGTGATAATACATAGTGGCCCATCATGTTGTTATTGTACTTATCTATCTGCATGAAATTTTACATTAGAGGAAAGAAAGTCATTTTATAATTTTATATACCATGAAAAAGAATGGAAAAATTATATGAGGCATATTTAACAGGTTATTTTGACCTGCAATCTCTGCTGGGTGAAGTAGTAGGTTGGAGAGGAGAACACTCAGTATCTTCTGATACACAAGCATAAAAGGCAGAACCTTTGTTTAAGACAGTGACTAACTCTTAGTTCAGTGAATTGAGAATAGTCTTATTGTACAGAGATCAAGTCAAAGCTGGAAGGCAAGAAAATATTCCCTGACTAAAGGAAGCCAAAATACAATCTTCATATTTCATAACTTTTCTAACAATCCAGATGTGATCTCACTATTTGTAAAGCCCAGCCCTTCCCAATCTGCAAGCTCACCTTCCAGGACTGGGCCCAGCCCATTTTCACTATATATAAACTGCT
>NW_011889252.1:17694-29390 GCF_000151845.1 Pteropus vampyrus
AAAAAATCCCTTTCACCTGGCAGAGACAGAACTATATTCATAAACACACACACACACACACACACACACACACACACACACACACACCAAAAGGCAATGTGTGCAAAGTATGAAAGTAAGTGAACAATGGCAAGTCCAATTTCGGAGAGCCTAAGTAGGTATCACTTCTTTCAAGGGGAAATTTTGAAAGAAGTAGGGAAAACATATTTTAGAACTAAATTCATAAAATACCAGAATATCTAAACAACCATACCAAAATAGAGAGTATAGGTGTTTATCTCTTAGAGACATTAAATGCTTGCTCCGGGAAAACAAAACAAACAAAAGAATTCCATTTATTGAACAATCGTACCCTCTAAATCATTCCAGAGAGAATCTACAGAAATCTCACGACTTCTCTGGAGAGAGAATGTCTCCCTTTACCATTAGACCATAGAAGCCCTTTGATACTGAAATGAATTCTTGCTTTAATTCTGGTTGATATAACAACAACAACAACAACAACAAAACAGATTAGTCTCCTACCATAATGCCTTTCCCCTTTCTTCATACATCCTATTTCCCAATTCAGTCGTCATTTTCATTAATCTCTGGGCTCACTCCAGATTGGCCAACTATTGCTTAATAAACCAGTTGCTTGGGGCGAATGAAAAGCTCTTTGAAGCGTTCCTTTAAAAGGAATTGGTGTCTCTCATTGGTCTGATGGGAGCATATCCAGAATATCCACTAGGAGGGAATCATGCAGAGGGCATTGGGGCAACCCTTCCTGTGGGGTCATATATCATTTCAGCCCATTCCGGAAAGGGAGGTGAGAGCAGTGTCTTGGTGGTTCAGATGTAACCTGCATCATAGACATGGTGCTAGTCTGTTCAGTAGAAATTATTTCATCCCACCAGATTCCAGAAATATATCTGGTTTTGCCCCTGGAAGCCTCCTGCAAAGCTGCACATCAAACAATTGTGTTTTAAATGCATTCAAAGAGAGCTGTTTAATTGAAAGAGGACTGTGCTGGGTCTTTCTTCAAAGAGACAAATTATTTTATAATAACATCGTGGGCTCTAATTTTTCATTCCTCTGTATCTGGGCTTTTGAATGTTTACCCCTCTTAAATCAGAGCACAGAGACATACCCATTCTCCAGTGACCTTGAGTCAATCACTGCCAGCTTAATGACTCTCAGTTTCCCAGTATCATTGTCACTGTCACCATCTTCATCACTTGGTGCCTGCAGGTCAGCTGGGCATCAGGCAACCCAGAATGAGGCAAGGACTCCTAGGCCAAGGCTGGATGCCCTACAGACCCAGCCCTCCAAAGGATAGTGGAAAACACAACCCCACATCCAGAAGCTTCTGCCTGTGAAAACATCCAGGTAAATGATGCATCGCCAGGATGTTTCAGACAGAAATACAACTTTACAGACAAAGTAGGTGTGTGTTCAGCAGATAAACACTATCCCAACTTGAGTATTCATGAATGGCTTCACTCTGTGACTTATCCATGAGAAATGTTAAACCAAGCCAGCTCCCCAGCCTCTCCTCCCATACTCAGAAGGCTACATCCTCTTGCGTATGCCTGACATATGGCCCTTGGAGCCAACAGGGAGAACAAAGCTCATCCAAAGCCCTCAACTTCCATCCTCTATGATCAATCACATCCTCACTGCTGGGGACAGCTACAGGGGTACCCCATTTCATTTCCACTTTCCTCCCCCAGCAGTGTCCCTGTGTGGCTGCTCCTTAGACACTTGGTGAGATGCCCTAATCCTGGGAACAAACGAGGTCATTAAAGTGGTCAGAGATGAATAGCCAAAATGCACCCAGAATCTTCTTGTCCGAATCCCCTCAGTTGCTTTCTGTGAGGGTGCACTGTGAGGGCCCTTGAGATGCTGGCGTTGCACCCATCACCTCCTTCCAGGAGTGGCCCCAACTCTGCTTCCTAGGCAATGCGGCAGGTGGGGCGGGGTGGTGCTTTTCTCACTAAGCTCTATGATATGAGGGAGGCTTTGGGTAAATGTGGGCATTGGAAAGAATCAGGATCTCTGCCTCAGCCACCAAATGGCTATAAAGACTTCAACAATTCTTGTCCTTGGTGTCCCCATCTCCAAAGTCTCCGTCGGCCCCTAGAAAACTGACTCTGCTCTTTCACTTCATTTCTCTGTCCTAATGCACCCAGGCAGCACCATGTTCATGTGTGGATTGTTCTGCGAATGTTCCTAAGACATACATGATCATGCTTCTGTGCTTTGCATGTGCATATCTGTTGGGTGTGTCTGAAGGACGTGACCCTAGAGGGAAGGGGCTGCTTTATCTTGTTTCTCTTAAGCACAAGTTTGAATGAAAACTTTTGTTGCTAAAATTGACTGAAGGGGACTTGCGGGTTGCCTGACTACTTGCGCAAAACTCTGTACCCGCCCATCAAATTTGGACCTGAGTGAAATGCCTGGTTATGTTGGCGGTAAAAGGGAGCAGATGAGGTAAGGTCTGACCATGTGCAAGTATGTCCCAAGTCCTGAATCTTTGTAGTTTCTTGAAATCAACTGGCACATTTAGACCCTTTGGGGAGCAATTCTTGCCACTGAATTCAGGAGCAAAGGGAGCCATGAGGTGGAGGATCTGACCTCCATAGAGGCAGGCTGAGTGGCACCTTAGAGATATCAAATATTGAGGAATTCTTCTGCCCTGGCATGAATAGTCAGATTGAAAAGTGTTTCTGGTTGGGAGTCTCAAGTATCACCACCACAGAAGTATCTTCTCTACAATCAACCCCTAGGAGTTGCAAACTGGGAGACCGGGGTGTGACTGCACCTACAAATAGCCTCAGCTCCTCTTTTCCTTTCAGTGTGAGCTCTAGGAGGGAAGGGGCTATCGGCTTTGTTCACTGCTCTATCTCCTGTGTGTGAATACCTGACATACAGTAGGTATTAACAAATAATTATTTGTTAATTATTATTTAACAGGACTCCCTGAGATAGGAAGGGGCTGTCTGGGAGGATTCTAGCTTTTGAGGAACTAGGAGTAAGTAGCTGGTGACTGGGTTCTCAGACACTGTGCCCAGGAGCCCTCTGTGCATCAGGCCAGACTGCTCTAAGTGTTTACCTAATCCCTTCTGTCCCCCACTCAGCCTGTCCTCTTCTGACACTGGCCTAGTTAGAAGTCAAGCTCCTTGGGGAACCCCCACTTCCTGCCCCCAACCATTCCCTCAGCCTTGGGAGGTGTTTCTCCATGCCTTCCTCTTCTCCTCCACTGACCTCCATAGCCCTGGTTGCCATCTGGCCCAGTCTCCTTAAAATCCACCATAGCAAGGACCTCAGTGTCCCTCTGAGGACGAAAGAGACCACTCTGAGCAGGAAGAGCAGGGAACAAGAAACCAAAGAGTTTGGTGCTTCCAGCCTTGGGCACCAGAGCACATACCATAACGCTTGAATCCACCGCTCCCCAAAACCTCAAGAAAACTCCTCCCAAACAGATGAACAATACAGTCGTAGAAACTCAAGAGATTTGGAGAACAGAAAGGAATACATAACTTTTATTTAACTTAGACAGCCTGTGTCAGGTAAACTTCTGCCACAATTCTCTCTGTGAAACATCCCTGATCCTCAGAGGTAAACCAACAACCAGACCACCAGGAAACCAAAGCAGGTGGAAAAATACACTGATGTGCAAGCCACACACAGGCATTCTTAGGGAACAAGTGAAGGGGTTAGTGCTTGGGCACAGTTTACTTGAAAAGGCTTCTTGAGAGTGAGTTCTAAGTGAAATTATAAAGGATGTTAAAAACGAAACTAAGAACATGACTTGGCAAGAAATAAAGTGTTCATGGTCTCTAAGTTTTGAGGTCTTAAAAGGGATGGTGACACAGGCTCTCGGGGAAGCCAGGGTGTCAGGCATTCATGTACTGACATCTTTCATTTCACTTCTCTGTCCCAATGCGGAATCAGACATCTTCCACCAAGGTTAAGGTCAGAGTGAAGGTCAAAGTTCACAGAAGAGGGAGTGAATGAGAAAGAGAGGTAACATCTATTTCCATCTATCTCACCAAGGTCAGTGAGTAAGACAATCTAGCTTTGAAAACAACAGTCCAGGTGGAAAAACTAGAGAGAAGAGGCAGAAAAGAAAGTAAGTGGGCAACTTCAGACAAGAAGTGATGGGTGAGAGAAACAAGAATGGAAAAAGATGAGATGGCAATGCTGGGGAGTAGGGTCCCCAGGAGAGGGTACAGGAAAGAAAGGAGTGGCCCAGGAAAGGCAGCCTGGAACAAGCTTCCACATGAGAAGTTCGATGAGAGAAAGCTGTGACAGCCCCCGTTTCCATGGGCATGCCAGCAAAGGCACTCCTCAGGCCTTGACCTTCTGCTGGCCTTTGTTCCATGGGAAGCTCTGAAGGGTTTAGTCAGTATGGCTCAGGAAACAAGTGTCCCTTCTTCTGAGAGAAAGATTATCATGCAAGGAGTATAGAAAACAAAGACAATATTCTTTCCACCCTAGACGCATGCACCACCCCAGTTAGGACCTGGACTCACTGGCCACCAGGTGAGAGAATTCTTGTTCTTCTCTTGGCTTATATCAACAAAAGCTATGATTCACAGGTTCCCTGTGGAAACTGAGACTCCCAAACAATCTCTCAATGGAGGAGAGGCCCACCCCTGGCCTCTGCCCCAAGGAGGAAATAGCTCAAACAACAGAGAACCGCCACTCCAAGCGCCAAGCTGCCATTCCAGGCAAGGGAGCGTCTGCCACCCCATTGGTTAACCGTGTGCATCTGAAAGGACACCTGTGTGGAGAGACCATGGGATTTGGCTCTGCTTTTCACTAGCTAGGCAATGTCAATCTGCTTAATTTACGATTCAGGGACTTAGTTTCCTCATCCACAAAAGGGAGACTAAATACGTTTCAGTTCCTCTCTCACTCTGCCATCCTTCAAAACCACTGCAAGAAGCAAGAAGTCGGTAAGATCAAAGTATTTCACAATTTCTCCATCTGATTCCCCCGCAGTAGAGACAGGGAGATGAGATGCAGATAAAAGGGGGACGAGGAGCTTTGAAAACCCGTTCTCAGTTTGAGACTGATGGGGGAAGTAGGGCACAGTCAACAAGACTAACAGGGAAAAAAAGAAAAAATCCTCTACTCAGTGTAACCACAGGAGCTCTTTTGACCAAAGATTAAAGGGTGGAGACCCCGGACCGCAACAAAAGCAGCCAGTCTGGGAGACTTCAGGAATGAGGCAACCTCAAATAGAGCTGGGAGACAGTGTTTTAGTGTCTACCACCTTTTCATCAATTACCTAATGGGCTTCAGTGTTGTCTTCCCAATAAGACCACGAGTCCATTGTTAAAGATGCATTATGCTTCTTTTGAACTTGCCACAGAATGGACACACCGCCGGTACTTCATTCTTACTCACCTGATAGTTCAGAAGAAAATATCTAACAAACATTTACTCAGCATTTAACATGGCTGAGGCATTGCAAAAGTCATTTTCACACAGGAATGCTCATTACAAACCCCATTTTACAGACACTCAAACTGAGTCTCAGACGTTTCATGACTGGCTCAAGGTCTCACAAGTACCTTGGCAGGGCTGGGATTCAAAGCCGTCTCTCCACTCTCACAGTTTCTCTCCTCAGTGGACAGAAGGTCTGGTCTTGAGAGTCACCTTGCATACCAGTGGAAAGGACATACGTGTGCACGTGTCCGCTCGTGTTCCAGAAAATCATGTGCGACCTACACAATGGAGATGAAAGCTTAGAAGTAAAATAAAGAAGCAATCAAAACTGGGTGGATTCCTGAGGAAGATGGGTACAGCAGGGTTTTCACTATCTGGAGGGGTGGCTTGGTGGGAGGAGAACTGAGCAACAATAGCTGAGAAATGCTCAAGAATGAGAAACAGCTAAGGAATAGGAAGGAACAGGAAACAGCGAATTGCAGTCACTTGTAATGACACAAGATGTTTGGACAGGAGGGAGTCGATCCCAGGCCTAAGAGAGCGGTTCAGAAATGAGGCAGTGTTTTTTGAGTCCATTATGAGATGCATCATTAGGACATGACTGAAAGTAATTAACATGCTTCTCATTTGTCTGTTGATCAAGTTGCAACTGGAAAGGAGTTTCCACATGGGGGAGGGGCGCCGGGGAACCAACCAGAGGGAACCTACACCATTTCCTGAATGTGAGCTCAGGGTTGGCGAATGCCTAGGTGATGCCGTCAGAGGCCTCCATCAGCACTGGCCCACCCCTCCCGGAGGCCCATAAAAGCCAAGGGGCCTGGGGCTCCCCAGATGCCTTTTCTTCTTTATCCCCCTTCACACGCACCCACATCGGGAGCTCTTCTTGCCCACCTTTCTCAGCCACTATGTCCAGGCAGTCCACCATCACCTTTCAGACTGGCAGCCGCAGAGGCTTCAGCACCACCTCGGCCACCACTCCAGCCTCCGGGCGCTCCCGCTTCAGCTCCGTTTCCATGACCCGTTCCACGGGAGGCAGTGGGCGGCTGGGAAGGATCAGCGGGCCTGGGACCAGCTTTGGGAGCCGCAGCCTCTACAACCTGGCAGGGACCAAGAGGGTCTCCATCAGTGGGTGTGGCAGCAATTTCCAAAGTGGCAGGGCGAGCAGTGGGTTTGGGGTCAGCAGTGGATCTGGCTATGGGGGCGGAGTTGGTGGAGGCTTTGGCCCTAGTTTCCCTGTCTGCCCCGCTGGAGGCATCCAAGAGGTCACCGTCAACCAGAGTCTCCTGACTCCCCTCAACCTACAAATTGACCCTACCATCCAGCGAGTTCGGAAAGAGGAACGGGAGCAGATCAAGACCCTCAACAACAAGTTCGCCTCCTTCATCGACAAGGTGAGCCGGGAGCTGCATCTGCTCCATTGGATTGGGGTGGCAAGACCTCTTGGAGAGGCCCCGGCCCAGAGTGGGAGCAGTAATGCAACAGCCTCCCTGTGAAAGCACATTGGCTCAGCAGGTACTTCCCAGGGGGCTGAGGCATTTGCAAGTGGGGCCAGCTTGCTCAAGGGGACCTTGTGGAAATTTCTCCTGTCCTCCTTGGAGCCATGTGGACTGGTTCAGTCAACGCCAGGGAACGATAAGTTGTTCTCTACAGCAGGGATCCCCAACTCCCAGGCCATGGACCAATCAATACTGGTTAGGAACTGGGCCACGCAGCAGGAACAAAGCTTCATCAGTATTACGGCCCCTCCTCAGTGCTAGCATCACTACCTCAGCTCCACTTCAGATCATCAGGCATTAGATTCGCACAGGAGCACCAGTCCCTGGTGCCAAAGAGGTTGGAGACCGCTGCTCTATAGGAGGAGTTTCCACTCAGCAAACTAACCTAACCCAGAGCAGGTGTTGAGACTATCAACTCGTAGAGGCCTCCAAGCTCACTACACTAGTTCTATGGAAGCCCCAGACAACTTCAGGGTAGCTTCAAGGGCTTTCTCATTTTGACTTGGAGTCATCAATTATGTAGTTGACAGATGAGTGTCAATTATATAGTGACAGGTGAGAGTTAGATTTTTCTTCCTTCCCTTATTAGTTGGAGTGTCTGGTTCCCATTAATTTCTCAAGTCTTCTCAGTTTCTCAAAATTTCATTCTCTTCTTCTCCCTTCCAGGTGCGGTTCCTGGAGCAGCAAAACAAGGTCCTAGAGACCAAGTGGAGCCTCCTTCAGGAGCAGGGCTCCAAGACTGTGAGGCAGAACCTGGAGCCCTTCTTTGACGCTTACCTCAATGACCTCCGCCGGCAGCTGGACAACGTCACCACTGAGAGTGGCAGGCTGGATGCTGAGCTGAGGAACATGCAGGACGTCGTAGAAGATTTCAAAGTCAAGTAAGTGGGAGGTGGGCTCCTGGTCACATGCAATCATCCCAGGGCTCTTTTTCATGAGGACCAGAGCGGTGCAAAGGAGCAAATGCTAATGTCAGCCAGAACATTTGAAACTTGAAGTCATTATCCTATAAGATGAAGACAGCATGGTGGGGGGTAACAGAGGGACCCTCATCTCATGCATCACTATTAACAAGGAGCTTATTCTTATCTGTCTACACTACCATAACGGGATACCTGCATCACCTAACAAAACGTTGCTACTCTGGAAAGCATGTCATTTCATGGTCAGCATATTATTTAACTCCGTTGGACATGGGCTCGCAGTTCCAGAATGCACACTAGAGTATAGACAGGCAATCTGGTCCTCCTCAGGAAGACAAAATTTGACTGGCCATCACCCGGACCGCAGTAGGCAAGATATCCAGTGAAAGGGGATATCCAGTACAATGGTCCTCACTGACCATTTAGCTGCCTTAACCTTGGTTTCTGAGTTAAAGATATACATACTTACTAAAGCACACTGCTCAAACAGCTGCCCTGAGGTTCAGTGAAAATATATCAGAATTTGCCAGGAACAGTGTCCTGAACGAAGTTTACAGCAAACACTTGAGGCAAAAACGATTTTTTAAAGAGTAAACTTGTGCAAGAAAGAAGGATAAAAACCTCTCTCAGAAGAAATTATTCTCCCTTTTATAGAGGGAGAAATAGAGGTTAAATGAATCACCCAAAGTCACACACAGGTCAGCAGAAGAGCTAGAAATGATTTGAGGTCTCTTAACCCTTGCCACATCAGTACCGTCCTCCTTGGCCTGGGAAGAGCTCAGTTGAAACCTTGCTCAACAATACGCCCCCTCTCCTCTGCTCACAGGTATGAGGATGAAATTAACAAACGCACTGCTGCTGAGAATGAGTTTGTGGCCCTGAAGAAGGTGGGTGGAAATGTCTCTCAAAAGAGAAAATTCAAAACTGAATCATGATGTGTGCGGTGACCTGACCCCTACCCCACCCAAGAAATGTCACGTCAACCTTAAGAACATCGGGAGAGCTCACGCCAAAATGCTCCCTCTGTATTTATGGCCCCACTTCCTCTGCCTGGGTTTCTGTTAGCCCAGGGAACTCAAGCAGCCAGTTTTCAGTAATCACCTGCTCCCAACCCCAAACCCTAGATGCAGAGTTTGCTAAAATTCAACCTAGAAGGGCCAGGGAGGAGTCTGTCCAGCTTTTTTTCAGACTCACCACCTGGGGCTGGGGTCTCAGAAGAGTATCCTTTGCTGTTGTTCCAGGATGTGGATGCCTCCTACATGAACAAGGTGGAACTGGAGGCCAAGGTCAGCTGTCTGACTGACGAAATCAACTTCTTACGGATGCTCTATGAGGAAGTAAGAGACTGCAAATATTTTTATCCCTCCTGTCAGGAATGCCAAATGAGGGCTTCCAGATGTGGATGGGTGGTCAACCGCATGATTTCAGAGCCCTTCTTTTTATGCCTTGGTGACACTGAGTTTATTGGCTCTGCAGGAGCTGTCCCAGATGCAGACCCAGGTCAGTGACACATCCGTGGTGCTGTCCATGGATAACAACCGCAGTCTGGACCTGGACAGCATCATCGCTGAGGTCAAAGCACAGTATGAGGATATTGCCAATCGCAGCCGGGCTGAGGCCGAGTCCTGGTACCAGACGAAGGTGAGTGTGTGGGCACAGCTCTGATAGGGTCCAAAGCTCGTGTTCTCTGATGCTCCAAATCATCATTTAACTATTAGCCACAAGCCTCAGGAAACACGAGCATTTCCGCTTCCTTCAACTTGGCAGAAGCATCTCTGGTGCTATAAAAACTTAGCTTAAAATGTGTGTTGAAACCCAACCAAACACCCTAATAGGTGGTCTGGTGATGTTGGCTGCTCAGGACATCCACCGTTCCCACATCTCTTATGATCTGGTTGGAGGCTGAGTGAAACTCTGAAACAATAAGGGGACAGTCATAAAGCTGTTTCTAAAGGGCTTATTTATTCACTACATGTTTACGGAGCTCTGACTACATGCCAAGCAGGGTTACAGAGTTGTAAATAAATAAACAGAACCCAAGATCTGGGAGGCCATGGAGTGAATGGACAATCTTGGGAGGGAAATAGATAATCTTAATAAAAATGAATTTTCAGCCCATTTTGGAAGCAGCGAAGACCGAAAGATTGCCAAGGAAGTGAGAGGTGTTTAAGGCTGAGCAAGCAGTCCTGCGGGGCTGGAATGCGAAATGAGCAAGCACTTTGTTGAGCAAGAGAATTTGTATAGGGAAGAGGGAGGTTGGGACACCACAGAGAGCTGCTGTCCAAAGGTACAGATGGTCAGAAGGTTTGGCTTTGAAGGGGTGTAGTAGGCTGAATAGTTCAACCCACGAGATGAGCTTCCTGCCAAATCCAGACGCTTTTCAGGGGCAGCTGCTCACCTACGAGCTGGCTTCGATCCCTTGCTTGCTCTGCGCACTTTCTTAGTCCCTAAGTCTGCAACGTGGTGGGAAAGAAGAGGGAGTCAGCTGACAGGGAGGGGTGCATAGTGCCGAGGCAGCCCCTTGATGATGAGTGGAGGTGGGAAGCACTTAATCCCAGGTGAAGTGGTTAAAATTTATAGTGAACAATTCCTTTTGCTAGTAGAGGTGCTGTTCCCTTTGACCATGTGTATCTAGAAACACAGGAGCTGAGCTATTCAGCACTTTCAAAACCTGACAAATCGTCACAGGGTCCCTCCTTCCATTGAGAAAGATGTGGATTTCACTCCAGTCTGCTCGGGGAGACAGGGTGCATCTATTTCCCCTAAATGAAGGTGTCCTAGTTGTGCACCATGAGATAGAGGATTCCATTACAGAGTCTTCAGAACTGAGCCCTCTACAGCCTCGGCTCTATCCGACACCATTTCCCTGCATCCCCTTCCCATTTCCCCAGCACTGGAGTCTGTCTGTGTGACTACCAAAATTCATGGTCACAATCAGATGCATGTCCAGTGACCAAGAACTCTCCAAGGACAATGACCAAGAAGTCATTTCTCACTCCTAGGGTTCTCTGTGTTCCTTCCTACCCCAGGGTCCTTATACAGGCTGTTTCCCCTGTTTGGAATAATGTTCTTTTCCCAGCCAGTCACTTAGGTCACTCCTTCCCATCCTTCAGAGCTCAGCTCGAGCATCTCCATCTCTGGAAGGAACTCTCTGACTACCACTCCACCTCCCACCCCCTGATAGGTCAGATTTCTTTATTACACTCTTGCAGGACCCTGTTCATTTCCTAAGGGGCACTTATTTCAGTTTGGAACTATAGATTTGATAATATGCTGATTTGATTAATGTCTATCTCCCCAATAAACTGTAAGCAGGGGGTTTGATTATGTTCTTTGTGATATTCCCAGAGCATAGCATGTGCCTGGCAAGTAGATGTGCTCAAGAAATATCACCTGAATAAATAAACAAGAGAATGTGTAAATAACCAGTGAATGGATGGGCCTGCTGTGGCACTGAGGGCAGGCTGTGCACATAGAAAGTGAACAGCCCAGGCTTTTGACAAGGTGACTGACTCTGCTCTGGCTCTCTCAGTACGAGGAGCTACAGGTTTCGGCAGGCAGACATGGCGATGATCTCCGAAACACCAAACAAGAGATCTCTGAGATGAACCGGATGATCCAGAGGCTGAGAGCTGAGATCGACAGCATCAAGAAGCAGGTAAAATTCTGGCAGGGCCAAGAGCTCCCCACACACGCATGTCTTCCGGGTCATTCAGCCATGCTCACAGGACTCCAATCCAAGAAGCACCATACCTCTAGGGCTACCAGTAAGGCTCATGGCTTTCTCTTTCCTTCTCAGTACGCTAGCCTGCAATCGGCCATCGCCGACGCAGAACAA
>NW_011889252.1:29440-30666 GCF_000151845.1 Pteropus vampyrus
TAGCATGTGAAAGCCCATATGCCTCACCTTCTTTCCCTCTGGACTACAGTATGAGGAGCTGCAGCTCACGGCCGGAAGACATGGGGACGACCTGCGCAACACCAAGCAGGAGATTGCTGAGATCAACCGCATGATCCAGAGGCTGAGATCTGAGATCGACCATGTCAAGAAACAGGTACGGTGGGCACTATGTAGAGAAAAGCATCATTCCCTTGCCAGACCACCTGGCAGTCATCAGCCATCATTTGGGTAATTCGTGAGAATTGAGGCAACAGCAAGAAGAGCAGACATGCAGTTGCTACCTTAGTGAGTTCTCACAGGTGGGGAAGATGGATCCCAACCTGAGAACATGAGACAAACATGCGAAAAAAAGTCTCCCCAGGTCCAAGCTGTGAAAACGTAGTCAGGGGCTTGAGATTACATGAGAAGAACAGTTGATTTGGGCACAAAAGAAACAAGTTGAGAAAGCAAAGTCAGGCCAGAGAGTGTGAGGAAGTTTGCTGCAATCTGCTAGAGATTCAGCCATGAAAAAAAGCCAGTCAAGCAAAGACACAGGACAAAGACCAGTGTCTCCCAAAAATGTGAGGTGGAAGAAAGTCATCACCTTACTGAGAATGTTTTCAGTTTTATATGAGTTAGTGTGGCAGTCACATGAGATTATCAAATACTGGAAAGATTCAAAACAAGCCAGTGGGTCCATTTCCTCATTGTCCTCTGTAGTGTCTTCCACCAGTCCGTCCCACAGCCTTACACAAGGTGATTAACACATGGGACACAGGTTTTCTCAAGTGGCTTCCAGACTAGATAAGGTTTGCAGAATGGACGAAGACTGGACAAAAAGAGTCAGAGAGCCCTTCCCATGCAATCTGGGCTCTGGACCTCTTCCTCATCGGAAACGGAGGAGCACGGTTAGTCTCCTCAGGAAGACTGGATCACAAGCTCTTCTGCCTATCTCCCCTCTAGTGCGCCAGCCTGCAGGCCGCCATTGCTGACGCTGAGCAACGTGGGGAGCTGGCCCTCAAGGACGCCAAGAACAAGCTGGCCGGCCTGGAGGACGCCCTGCAGAAGGCCAAGCAGGACATGGCTAGGCTGCTGAAGGAGTACCAGGAGCTCATGAATGTCAAGCTGGCCCTGGACGTGGAGATCGCCACCTACAGGAAGCTGCTGGAGGGCGAGGAGTGCCGGTGAGTAACTCACAACCCCCTCAGACATCTGGCTGCTTCTCC
>NW_011889252.1:33629-51941 GCF_000151845.1 Pteropus vampyrus
GAGCTCTGACTACATGCCAAGCAGGGTTACAGAGTTGTAAATAAATAAACAGAACCCAAGATCTGGGAGGCCATGGAGTGAATGGACAATCTTGGGAGGGAAATAGATAATCTTAATAAAAATGAATTTTCAGCCCATTTTGGAAGCAGCGAAGACCGAAAGATTGCCAAGGAAGTGAGAGGTGTTTAAGGCTGAGCAAGCAGTCCTGCGGGGCTGGAATGCGAAATGAGCAAGCACTTTGTTGAGCAAGAGAATTTGTATAGGGAAGAGGGAGGTTGGGACACCACAGAGAGCTGCTGTCCAAAGGTACAGATGGTCAGAAGGTTTGGCTTTGAAGGGGTGTAGTAGGCTGAATAGTTCAACCCACGAGATGAGCTTCCTGCCAAATCCAGACGCTTTTCAGGGGCAGCTGCTCACCTACGAGCTGGCTTCGATCCCTTGCTTGCTCTGCGCACTTTCTTAGTCCCTAAGTCTGCAACGTGGTGGGAAAGAAGAGGGAGTCAGCTGACAGGGAGGGGTGCATAGTGCCGAGGCAGCCCCTTGATGATGAGTGGAGGTGGGAAGCACTTAATCCCAGGTGAAGTGGTTAAAATTTATAGTGAACAATTCCTTTTGCTAGTAGAGGTGCTGTTCCCTTTGACCATGTGTATCTAGAAACACAGGAGCTGAGCTATTCAGCACTTTCAAAACCTGACAAATCGTCACAGGGTCCCTCCTTCCATTGAGAAAGATGTGGATTTCACTCCAGTCTGCTCGGGGAGACAGGGTGCATCTATTTCCCCTAAATGAAGGTGTCCTAGTTGTGCACCATGAGATAGAGGATTCCATTACAGAGTCTTCAGAACTGAGCCCTCTACAGCCTCGGCTCTATCCGACACCATTTCCCTGCATCCCCTTCCCATTTCCCCAGCACTGGAGTCTGTCTGTGTGACTACCAAAATTCATGGTCACAATCAGATGCATGTCCAGTGACCAAGAACTCTCCAAGGACAATGACCAAGAAGTCATTTCTCACTCCTAGGGTTCTCTGTGTTCCTTCCTACCCCAGGGTCCTTATACAGGCTGTTTCCCCTGTTTGGAATAATGTTCTTTTCCCAGCCAGTCACTTAGGTCACTCCTTCCCATCCTTCAGAGCTCAGCTCGAGCATCTCCATCTCTGGAAGGAACTCTCTGACTACCACTCCACCTCCCACCCCCTGATAGGTCAGATTTCTTTATTACACTCTTGCAGGACCCTGTTCATTTCCTAAGGGGCACTTATTTCAGTTTGGAACTATAGATTTGATAATATGCTGATTTGATTAATGTCTATCTCCCCAATAAACTGTAAGCAGGGGGTTTGATTATGTTCTTTGTGATATTCCCAGAGCATAGCATGTGCCTGGCAAGTAGATGTGCTCAAGAAATATCACCTGAATAAATAAACAAGAGAATGTGTAAATAACCAGTGAATGGATGGGCCTGCTGTGGCACTGAGGGCAGGCTGTGCACATAGAAAGTGAACAGCCCAGGCTTTTGACAAGGTGACTGACTCTGCTCTGGCTCTCTCAGTACGAGGAGCTACAGGTTTCGGCAGGCAGACATGGCGATGATCTCCGAAACACCAAACAAGAGATCTCTGAGATGAACCGGATGATCCAGAGGCTGAGAGCTGAGATCGACAGCATCAAGAAGCAGGTAAAATTCTGGCAGGGCCAAGAGCTCCCCACACACGCATGTCTTCCGGGTCATTCAGCCATGCTCACAGGACTCCAATCCAAGAAGCACCATACCTCTAGGGCTACCAGTAAGGCTCATGGCTTTCTCTTTCCTTCTCAGTACGCTAGCCTGCAATCGGCCATCGCCGACGCAGAACAACGCGGAGAACTGGCCCTCAAGGATGCCCGGGCCAAGCTGGTGGACCTGGAGGAGGCCCTGCAGAAAGCCAAGCAGGACATGGCCCGGCTGCTGCGTGAGTACCAGGAGCTGATGAACGTCAAGCTGGCCCTGGACGTGGAGATCGCCACCTACAGCAAGCTGCTGGAGGGCGAGGAGTGCAGGTGAGGGCAAAGGCACTAAGTCCATCCCAGCTGTCGGGCCATTCCTAGGGGCTCAAGTTGCTGCTCACCCGGAAAAGAGAGCAAAATGTAGGTGGAATTGGGTGGTGACAAAGAATACAGGTGCAATTTTTTTCACCACTAAATCGTTATCAGATTTAGGAAATGATCGGGTCTAAGTAATCAAATTCTATCAAAGGAGAAATTTGGTTACATGGCAGGGCTGGATATGTGGTATGAAAGGCTCTGGACTGGGAATGAACTGTCCTAACTAGCTGTGTAACCTTAGGAAAATCAGTATCTCCCCTGGGCCTCAATTTCTTCAATGATAGAATCATATGATCCCCAAAGCTCAGGGAGAGCTTTGTGCTCTGCCATTAACCAGCTGTGTGACCGAGGACAAATTACTTAACCTCTCCATTCCTCAGTGTCCTCACCTGTACAATGGGGATAAGCATAGTTACTAGCTCAAATGTGTTTAAGAGGGTTAATACAGCAAATACACATGAAGCTCTTACAACACCATATGGTACATAAAAAGTGTTCATTAATTTTTAGTTATCATTCAGGTTAGTGGCCAAAGATGTGGGCTTCGGAGTCAAATGAATCTGGTTTCAAATCTGGCTTTGTGATCATGGGCAGGTTAATTAACCTCTCTGAGCTTCAATTTCCCCATCTGTAAAAGTGAAATAATAGTATCTGCTTAATGGAGTTGTTGAGAGCATTAAGTGGCATAGTGTAGGCAACAGGTACCCAATAATTGTTAGCCCTTTTTAGTGTTCTGAGTATATGTTTATGAATGAATACCAGTTCTGTCCTCAGGATGCTAAAACAAAATTAGCCTAGTGGCTGCCACAATAATAGACTGATTATTGCTATTGTTATGTTTATGACTCAGACTCCTCTCCACACCTATAAATAATAACCTTAGCACTGCTCATGCATGACAATAGTTCATTGTTGAAAGAGAACTATTCTTGTTCTATAAGAAACCCTGCTTTCCAGTTGACACCAGTGGATAATTAGCTTTAATTCTCTTAAGGTGTCAACTTAGTTTAAACCAAAAATGTGTTTCTTAGATTACAGGTTTTACCCTATGAACGTCAAACTTCACATTATTTCATTCATTAAATTATTTTTTAACACTATTAGTACTTAAATAATTTCAACCTGCATTACTTCTGCAATAAAATAATAAAAGGGTTTTTTTTTTTTTAATGCATTTAAAACCATTACAAAAATGTCATTTCAAATGCCCACAAGCTACTGGACACAATAGTAACCTCCTTCTCCCCTCTCCTTCCAATCAGGCTGAGTGGAGAAGGTGTTTCTCCAGTTAACATCTGTGAGTATGACATCCTTTGTGTCATTTGGAGTTATATGACTGGGGGATGGGGTGGGGGTGGGCTTGCACGGGCACTGGAGGGTATCCCAGCCATCGGGCTCATTTTGAGACGGTTTGAGGTTTTGAATTCGTTAAAAAGGGAGCCATATTAAGAGAGAGTCTTCAGTGTCACAATTCTTACCTCTTTGTAAGTGAGAGAGCACCACAGAGAGAACAATGGGAGGTGTGCTGTACTTCTGCATGGTTTTAAAAGACCCATGGGCCACACTTCCCAACTCCCAGGTCTCTACCCCTTTCTGGGGGGGCTGCAAGTATAGCTCAGAGATGTATGTTTGATGTAGACAGGCTTTATGAAAACTCCTGGTCTGCCCTCAGCCTCTGAAGGGAGCCTTCGCACTGGGCATAAGGGATTGCCATATAGGAAGCCGCTTCCCTGAACAGTCTGGGGAGAAGCCCCACTGCTTGGCTTAACTCTGTAGAGTATAATGCAGAAAGTTACCAAAGGTTTTCAACGCAGTGAGAGCCCATAAGACATAGCAGTCGGGTGAGAAACAGGAGAGGTGTTAGCAAGCTAGCACAGCCCCGAGCCAGTAAAAGCAGAAGGAGTCACTCACATAGCTCAGTGCTGGCACCGTGAGGCCAGCAGAAATGACTTCTACAACTTAAACTCTACAAGCGAGTTTGGTTTTCTTGACGTGGGATTCACAAAAGCAATTGATTGTATTAGCCAATGATTCTGGAAGACTGAGCCCTCTAAACCACCCAGGGGGTCCTACCCTGATGTCCTTGTCTAGTGGCTCCAGAAACACTAAAAGCTAATTTTGGGAATGGATGACACAACTTCTAAAGTTTCCTTTCTCTTGTAAGAACCTACAAGTCTATATTGGTTTCCTAGAGCTGATGCAACAAAATACCACAAACCTGGTGGCTTAAAACAACAGAAATTTATTGTCTCATTGTTCTGCAGACTAGAGATCCAAAATTGAAGTGCCAGCAGGGTCACGTTCCCTCTGAAACCTGTAGGAGATAACCCTCCCTTGCCTCTTCTAGCTTCTAGTGGTGGCTGTCAGTCCTAGGCTCATCATTCCAATCTCCATCTCTGTGATCATAAGACCATTTCCCTGTGTGTCTGTCTTCACATGGACATCTGCCCCCTTTTTATAAGGACACTAGTCATATTTCCAAATAAGTTCACATTCACAGGTACTGGAGATTAGGACTTCTACATGTTTTTTTGGAGGACACAATTCATCCCATAACAGAGTTCATTTTTTATTTCAATTTTCTTTCTCAATAGTCCGAAGTAGAGTCCTAGATGTTTAACTTGATGATGATCATAAAAGTTAAGAAAAGAGTAAGTTAGGGGAAATTAGGGGCCAGAGTAGGCTGGCTAAAGTGTCATCTGTCACGTGGTTTATGAGGAACATTCCAGCCCCTCTCTTGGATCCAGAGTGTGGAGGTTGAGGGACATCAAGGGAGTATATACGTGTCCCCTCTATGAGCTTGCAGAAGGAAGGGAGACCTCAGAGTCAGGCCACAGAGGCAGATGGGGACAGAGCCGCAGGGGAGAGTGTGATGGGATCAAAGGGAAAGGCAGGTGGACCAAATAGCTGCCAGGAGGAGAGAAGTCTCTACTAAGTTCTACAAGGAAAAGAGAGGTGCTAAGTAGCAGAGGGGAGGCAGGGAGCCATTCCACACTGAGAGAATCCCTGGCACTGCTTTGCAAGTCAAAGCGGGCTGAGGCATAGGACAGCGGTCTCACGACGCAGATGGGACAACTGGAAGGAGACAAATAACTACCTGATGAGACCACTGTCCCTACCCCATGACTTCAGGGCACAGGTCAGGACACCCCAGGTGTCTTCTCTCCTGCTCTTGGTCCTAACCATGTCTCCTCTCTTCCGGCAGCTGTGGTTACCTCCACCGTTTCCAGTGGCTATGGAGGTGGCAGCGGCATTGGAGGTGGAAGCCTGGGTCTCGGTGGGGGCAGCGGCTACTCCTTCACCACCAGTGGTGGGCACAGCCTGGGTGCAGGCCTCGGGGGCTCCAGCTTCAGTGCTAGCAGCAACCGGGGGCTTGGGGGCAGTGGCTCCAGTGTCAAATTTGTCTCCACTACGTCCTCCAGTCGGAAGAGCTATAAGCACTAAGTACGCCACCCGGCTCCCTGAAACCAGCTCTGCCCACTGACCTGGCCGATCTGCACTCGCCCCTGAAAGCCTGGATCTTTCTCCTTCTACCTTCCACAAGGCCCACCTGTGGTGCTATGAAGCCTGGCATCCTAGCTAAACCCCAGTCCCCAACTTGAGCCTGCCTCTGCCCTCCTGACAGTCCCCAAACTGCTCCTGGTGCCCTCTCCATGCCACAGCACAGAGACTTTTAAGATTCACATTCAGCTTGTCTTGCAGAGACTCTCCCTACAGCTCCGCCTTCCTCCTCCCTCCCTCCAGTTGCAGAAATGGGGAGTTTTTGTCTCCCAGGCCATCTCAGTGCCAGGTTGTCAGCCCCCATGTCTCACGGTACTTATAAGCTGCCTGCTGGGAGTGAGGGCTCCCTCTCTCCCCTCCCTGGAATGTGTCCATTAAATGTATGTGTAATGTGTTTGGTATCCAGCCCTCTATTTGGAATTGTGATAGAGCACAGAGCAATTCTCCTCCTCCTCCAGGCCTCCTCCCAGCACAGGGCCCCACACAAGGAGTACTCAGAGTATATCAGACCTCCCCTCTTCCTCCCAGAGCTAAGAAGGCTAAACCAGGGAGAAACAGGAGAGATGTAAGGGCAGACTGCTGGTCAGACTCCTCACCCAAGCTTCTGCCCACTTCCTCCTACCTCTCGTTGGGATGCCTTCTTTGAGAAGCCCAAGCCCCTGGGCAGAAATTCTGCCCAGGCTTTCCACTACGTATGTCATGCGGGGTGATGCCATCCCCTCCCAAAGACAGACTGTATTCCTCCGAGGCCACTGACGTAGGGTGGGCAGCCCAGCCCTCTGCCAACAAAGGGGCCATTGTTCCACAACAGCTTCAAACTTGCAGACCTGAGCAGAAAAATAACAGGGCAGGGGAGGAATTAAAAGTCAGTCCTTGGGGCAGTGCTTTTACCTGGCAGAGGAGCCATTTAGGTCCATAATTGCAGCAGTGAGACATCCGGAACCACCCACATTCCTGAGTCTCCTGGACCCCTCCCATCAGGTCTGAGCCCTGGTGGGTGTCACCCAGAAAAGTTTGGAAGGGTTGGGAGGGAGAGAACAGAAAGAAGGAGAGTAACGACACTGAGAACAATTGTTAAATGTCCCTCATCCCTGGGGGCCAGGCGGTAGGGGCACATTAAGACCCAAGGACAAGAAAAGTAGAGAAGACAGGAATTTGGAGTTAAATCCTGAGTCTCACTTGGCCTTGGACAAGCCACCTTACCGGTGTGAGGTGCAGTCAGACTGCTGGGCCCTAACATTGACCCAGCACTCATCAGCCGTGTGACCCACCAAGTTTCTTGACGACTCTATGCTCCAATTGCTTCATGTGTAAAACAAAACTGATAATAGCCACCTACCCCCATGATGCTGTGTAAAGATTAAATGAGAAGACAGGTGTAAAGCAGCTACCCATAGTAGCTGCTCAGTAAATGTTAGCGATTATTATTGTCATCTACCTTCAAAAAGTCATCGTGAGAATCAAACGACACAATGCTTGCAACTGACTTGCCACATGGTCTGGCACAGATCGAATCCTCGATAAATGGGGTTTCTCGTCTTCATAAGTGGCCACGATGGGAAGGGCATTATCAAGCGCTTGGGTTCAGAGTCCAAGATCTGAGAATCGAGAAGAGAGGAGCAGATGAGAAGCTGTGGGAGTGTCTGCGGAGTGTGGCAGATAATCTGTAGGTTGGGAGGCAGTGGTCTTGGGACCCGATTCTGCCCCAGGCCTGAATGCCCAGGCCTGGTCCTGCCCTGGGTAGGGTGTTCCCTGTGATGATTAGCAGGGCAGAAAGATGGGCTGTGGCCAGACATGCCATTGAGATGAACTCAACACAGTGGTCTTTGATCTTCTCAGGCCAAGCCCATTTTTTGAAAGGGATAAAAGTCAAGGAGACTTTGGGAAAGCTGGACTCTGAAGGCTCCTCATCCCTTTGACATCTTTGCTCCTTTGACCCTCTGGCACCAGCTCCCGCCATGACCCAACGATCTATCACCATCAAGTCGGGGGGCACTCGAAATTTCAGTGCTTCCTCAGCAAACCTCCTTCCAGGCTGCCGGCCCAGCTTCAGCTCTGTCTCCGTGACCCATGGCGGGAAAAGCTTTGGGGGTGGCTTTGGGGGTGGCTTTGGGACCAGGAGCCTCCACGGCCTTGGAGGCAGCAAGAGAATCTCTGTCAGCGGGGGCTACCGCTCAAGCAGGGGCAGCTTTGGGGGTGCTGGCTACGGGATGGGTCTTGGAGGCATAGGGTACAGGGTCGGGGGATTTGGAGGCGGGATGATGCCTGGAGCTGGAGGCATCCAGGAGGTCACTGTCAACCAAAGCCTCCTAACTCCTCTCCACCTGGAGATCGACCCCTCCCTCCAACGGGTGCGGAAGGAGGAGAAGGAGCAGATCAAGTCTCTCAACAACAAGTTTGCTTCCTTCATTGACAAGGTGAGAGGCAAAAAGGGTCCCTGGCAGAATCACTGGGGGATCTCTGTTTTCTATGCTTTTCTGAGGTCAGCTGTGACTAGCCCAGGACCTGCGATGCTGGGGACTGGAAAGACTGCTAATGGGGTGGAGGAGGAGGTGGTTTCCCACTTTGTTGAGGCGAAAGCAGAAATATGTCCACTTCCAGACCCCAGGGCTGTCTGACTCACTGCAAGGACATTATTCTTTTGATGGATAGTGATCTGTTTACTGGGCTAGAAATTAGACAGTGAAAGGGGATCCGTTTGGAGGGAAAGGGATAAAGGGAAGAAAGGTTACAAGTTCAGTTCACAGAAATAGGCAGTGGTCATGTTTTCTTGCCCAGTTTATGAAAGTCTTCCTGTGGCAACCTGCCTAGTGATTTGAGTGTGTCTGAGAAGCTGGGTGGTTAGCTGGGGTGCCCTCAGAGAGTTTCACACTTTTCTTTTGGTGACAGGGAAGTTGTGAGTTCAGCCCTGAGTGCCCCCGGCTGTGTGGCCTGGAATCCTAGGGATTTCCCCAGTTTAGAGAAAGAAATGATTCTATTTTGGATTCTGTTTTGCATCACTGCTTGTCCATACCGAAGGTGATTGTTTTCACCTGGGAAGAACCATTTCAAGAATCTGGATCATTCAGGCTCCATACTTGAGATCTGGAAGAAAGAGTATTAAACTAAGAGGCAACCAGCCAGGTCCTATCTTTGGCTCTACAGCTAGGAGAATCCCTAATTTCTCAGGCTTTAGTTGTGTTGGATGGATGAACTCTATGGTACTTTTGCAGGTCTAACAGGCTATGAAATGCCTCATCAGATGGACCCAGATCTTTGAATGTGTAAAACATAACCACTGAGGCAGTGGTTCTTCAACTTTATCACCCGTGTCACCCCACGTGGCCTGGTGTTTGTATCAACAGCTGTGAGATTTTCAGAAGCCTGGCTCTGAGGGGGAAGAATGTGGGCCCTGCTTGTCCTAGGTTTATCTGGAGGGGACATGAGGAATGAGGAGATGTGACTAGGGAGGAACTTGGAGCCAGAACTGCCCTCCTTCCTCTGACAAGGGTGCACTGTCAAAGACCCTCTGAAGGCACACTGCCATCTCCGAAGTCCTAGAGGCTCTGTTTTTCCTTCTTGGGGTTGTGTCATTCCAGCTACTCCCAATGGAAGAACTTTGCTTAGGGAGAAAGGTTTTGCATATTTTCCCAGGCTGAAGGGCAGATGAGTGCAAGTCAAGAAAAAAAAAAATTAGTAGTATGAGACCAGAGAAGACCTGAGAGAGCAGAGGGAACAATGGGTTAGCCAAGGCCACACAGCTAGTGAAGCCTGGGATTGAGCCCAGGCCCCCTCCATGAAACTCCAGAGTGACCCATTCCAGCACTCCTGGAGCATGTAGGCAACTGAATCCAGATGCTAGATCTCAAGAAATCATGTGGAAAAGAAAATAGACAGATTGAATTTTCTGCCAAGAAACTCCTGCCCATTTAATGGGAATCAAAACTTTACCCAGTAACATGATGGTGGAATGTTTCCTACCACACATCAACATGGTTTGGTTATTCAGATGCTCTCTAGCCCCTTTGGCCATCCTTGTTTCTCCCAGCTCCGAACCAAGCCACTGCCTGTCTCTCGGGCCCATTGCACCTACATTTGCTTGGCTCTCTACATTCCTGGCTCCTTCCAGGCTGAGGACCAGGAGGAAGAGACTACCATCTGGACTCTGAGGTCTTGCAGGATCCCCCCTCCACTGTTGGGGGATCCTGGATCCCAGAGCCTTCCAGGGGGCTGCTGCAAGGAAGCCCTCACAGTCTCTCACCTCTGGCTGGGGCAGGTGCGGTTCCTGGAGCAGCAGAACAAAGTCCTGGAGACCAAATGGAGCCTCCTGCAGGAGCATAAAACCACCAGAGCCAACATCGAGCCTATGTTTGAAGCCTACATCAACAACCTGAGGCGACAGCTGGACAGCCTGGGTGGGGAGCGGGCAAGGCTGGAGATGGAACTGAAGAACATGCAGGACGTGGTGGAGGACTTCAAGAACAAGTGAGTGGATTTTTAGCCAGCTTCTGCGAAGACTTTGCCCTGAGGCTCCTGGGGAGGCTCTGCTCTCTAGAAGTGCCCAGCCCAGTGGGGAAATGGGATGCATACTTAAGGCACCAAGGTAGACTCAGAGGATGAACTGAAATTCTGCAGTCAAAAATGTTGGAGCTTTGAGAGGGACCAGGGTTCTAGATGATAACAACTTACATGGGCACAGAGAGCATGATACACACAGCAAACAACCTGATAAACTTGGCAGATAAAGAAAGTAAGGCTCTGAGAGAGCAAATGACTCATCCAAGGGTAACTCGTGAGTTAAGAATTAAACTCATAGAATCTCACTCTCACATTTGTTCAACTCAATCCCATTGCTAACTTATGCAATATTCATGCCTTCACCCTAACCCTGGCCAGGGGGCCGGGGAACAGAGGAAAAAGAGCCATGTATGCTGCTTTCTCCCTGGAAACCACACACACATGCGTGCGTGCACGCACACGCACACACACACACACACACACACCACTAAACATGATAGTATGCTCATGTCTATAGACATGAGTAATTTCTTATTTTCATTCTTCTAACTTATTTCTAATTGTCTTGGTCCAAACAAAATGAGTGACTCAATAAGGAGTTCTAGTCACTGTTTATGTAACCCAGTAAGAGTTAAGGCTTTAGAGTTATGCTAACATGGTAGCTAGTAGCCACATGTGGCTATTTAAACTTAAACTAATTAAAATTAAATAAAATATAAAATTCAGCTTCTCAATCACACCAGCCACATTTAAAGTGCTGAATTGCCACTTGTGGTAATGGGTTCTATAACGGACACAGTTATAGAGCATTTCTATCATCACAGAAAGTTCTATCAGACAGTAGTATAGAGTCTAGTCAATGGCTTTAAAATCTTGGCTCAACCACTTACCAGCTGAATGACCTAAAGGAAACTAATCTCTGTAAATCCCAGTTCCTTTGTCTGTTAAAGGGGATATTAATAGTGCCCACTTTATGGGGGAGGGGGAGTTTGAAAATATTAAATCAAAACTTACATGTAAAATACTTGGTAGGGTGCCCAGTGTATATAGTAAGTTGTTAATAAGTGTTTTCAGTTTTTATTGTATTGAAGTTTAGGTATATGTGTATAGTGATGCAGACACAGATAAGAGAAACAAGTGCAGGTGGATAATTTATAATATGTGTGCAGACATGGAGTAACAGTGTTTCAATCCAAGAAGGCTTTCTGGAGGAGGAAATAAAAGCTCAAGATTGAGGAAAAAGGCACAGAGGAGGGATATTGGGAGGAAAGTGTTGAATAGTGTCCTCCTAGTTAATAGATGGGGACGTTCCTGTGGCAGGTGTCTAAGAGAAGGGCTACATGGTGCTTGCTCTCTGGCAGAGTGACTGTGAGCTGGGAAACACAGAAGACAAGGAGGGTCGCATGGAATTAGGTGAAGAACACATGCGTATATTCAATGAAAAGGCATCATGAGGAAACAATAAGGAAAACCACATCAATTGACACGAAAGAGCTTGTCTCAGATTCTGCTGGACAAGAGGCAATAAAGGAGCAGGGTTGATTCTGGTTATATACATAAAGTGCTTTGTGGTTTTAACAACATGCCATTTCATAGGTGGAAAAAGTCTCTGAGAGGTTAAGTGAACTGCCTCAGGTTGCTCAGCTGGAAAGTGGAAAAGACAAAGCCCAAACCACAGCTGTCCAGAGCTGTCGTGAGGGTGGGATTCATCCATGCTTAGGAAGGTTGGGTCACCTCGAGCAGAAACCAACTTCCTTCCCAGAGATCAGTGAGCAGAGGGGAGTGGGGCTGCCGCATGGGGGCAGATTGAAGAATGAGAAAACTGAGTGGGGGTGGGAGTTGCTCCTATTAGCCTAAAGACTTTGCTTCCCAGGTGGGGTTCAATGTGGCTGAGATTAATAATCAGGCATGAAGGTACCATGGGGTAGAAGAGCTGGCCAAGGCCTGAAATGGCATGCCTCTTACTATTTTCCCTGTTCCTCCTCTCATGGCCTCTGTTTGGTTGGAGCGAGACTGTGGAGTCAAAAAGGAAGCATGCATGCCCCTTAATGGGACCTGAGCACTCCAAGAAGCAAAGCTCTGAGAAAAGCAATATTGGAAAGAATGAGGGGTGGTTCTGTTTTGTTGTTCCGGATTTGGGTTTTGTTTAGACAAGAGGGGTTGTCCAGTTGATTTGGGATTTGGGGGGTGCGTGTATAGTAGGAGAGCTCTGCTATAGCAGCGCATTTTTCAGGTCTGCTCTTTGAGACCGGCCATCGCCTGCCTACCTGCATCCCTCACAGTTGGACCTCACTCCCAGAAGCCCTGTTTCTAACACCTATTCACTTCCGATCCTTCCCACAGGTATGAAGAAGAAATCAACAGGCGCACAGTGGCAGAGAATGAGTTCGTGGTGCTGAAGAAGGTGAGGGGTCAGGGAATATCCCTTCTGACTCCCAGGTAGTCCGTCCAGGAGAGGCAGTTGCCACTTAAGCATGTGGCCTTGTATACAAAGCTTTATTTAATTTGCACAACCAATCTTGGAAGCAGGCTTTACTTTAGAAGTGAGAAAACTCAAGCTCAGCTTGGTTAAGCAAGTTGCCCCAGGGTTACCCAGATAATCAGAAGTGAGTCAGGTTCCAGGGCTCTAAAGTCTGAGCTGTAAAACCTGACATCGGCCCCATCCCCACGAGGAGAGTCCAGTACAGGGAGAGGCCAAGCAAAACGGGCCTTGTGCTGAGTTGAGTCTCCAGGACATCAAGTCAGGCTTGGTGGACAGGAGTAAGACAGAGATCAGCTCTGGGGAGCTGTGGACCTTCCCGCTTAGAGGTGTACAGGCAGAGAGAGAGGAGAATCAGCCCCAAGCTAAGCTGGAGATGAGAGATGGAGCAGTGGTGTGTGAGGGGGAGGAAGGGGCACAGAGTGCGAGGAGGGAAAGTCAGAGAGAGCCTCGGGGAGAGGCTGGGAGAGCCCCAGGGCCCAGGATGGGGTCGTCTTCACCACGTGACACACAGAAATGCTCTCATCCCCGGGAGCTGAAGTTCTCCCGCCTAACCCATAGACAGAGGGCTGGTTCCCCCAGACTGGGTGGGACTCAGAGTGACAGCATGTTCTGTGCCCAGGATGTGGATGCCGCCTACATGAACAAGGTGGAGCTGGAGGCCAAGGTGGATGCCATAATGGACGAGATTAACTTTCTGAGAGCTTTCTACGATGCGGTAAGCAGTGCCCAGTGCTCTCTCCTTCAGAACGTTGAAAGCTAGGGGCCTCGGCTGGGATCGGCGATATCGAGGAGCGGGTGAAAGGGCATTGTGTCCCTGGTAGGCCTGGTAAGGACAGGTAATATGCCCAGTAGGTCACATATGCTTGGTGCCCAATAGAAGTTGGTGATGTTGTTCCAGGAGCAGGAGCAATGACCACAGCCCACACGGGGCAAAAAGACATCAATTTCTCTGCTTATTCACTTTATTGCCGACAGCTGGTGTGGTGTTGGCTCCTAATTTTGAATGAGCCCACAGTACAGCAAGCCCGTGGGCTGAGACCCTCAAGCTAGGTCAGCTACTAGGAGAAAACTATTTGGGAAAACAAATTGCAGCACACGACCACAAAATAATCATTTCTCGAAGCAAGAAATACATGAACCAATTGTTAAGGAAAAAGGGATATTTTCACTTAGATTTGCGATATGGACCAGTGATTCTCAAATTTTATAACACAGTAAAGTCTTCTAGACGTCTTGTTAAAACACCAGTTCTGATTTAATGAGTCTAGTGTCGAGCCCAAAATGTTGCATTTCAATCAAGTTCCCGGGTGATGCTGATGGTGCTGGTGTGGGTCATAATTTGGGAATGTTGCTTTAGATGATTGAGGAGTGATAATTAAACAAATTAATTGTGGGCTTACTGTTTCAAAAACCAGCTTATATAGACATGGATTTATTTAATCTTCCCAGAAATCAGATGAAGCAGTACTGTGTAGGACTAGCCCCTCTGAGACACAGAGATACTATCTAACCTGTTTGGCAGATCCAGAACTTGATTTTTCAGTCCGGTGCCCTTTCTGCTATTAGAAGCCGATTTCCATTTTTCATCCCTGAGGAGCTGGGAGGAGCAAAGTTGGGAGATAGGACTGGGAAGCAGCAAAGCTTTCTGGCTCCTTCTGACTCCGTTTTCTTTCATGAGATGATTTCTTTATTTGGTGTGAAAGGATGTGTTTTCACAGAACATGAGACATTATAACACTGACAGGTTGCAACAAGGAGTGTTTCCTTGACAGTGGAAGTAACTTCAAGAGAATCCTGGCTACAGTTATCTGTGCTGCTCCTCCCTCCATGCAGATGAGTTGGTGATAAAAAATGGGAGTTAACCTAGCGACCTTCCTAGTGTCCTTCCCAGCCCTTTTAGACCTAAGCAGGGTGCTGCATCTCTACAGTACAAATGAAGCCTTTGATGCCAGGATCTGTTCCGGAGGTCTGGTCACAGTGTCCCAACACATACGCACATGTACACACGTATGCACACACATGCACACACACATACACACATGCACATATGCACACATGCACACCCTGCTCAGCCCTCCCATTTGGACACCATCACAGGAGCTGGCTCAGCTTCAGGCCCAGATCTCTGAGACCTCCGTGATCCTGTCCATGGACAACAACCGTAACCTGGACCTAGACAGCATCATCGCAGAGGTCAAGGCCCAATATGAGGATATTGCCAACCGCAGCCGGGCTGAGGCCGAGTCCTGGTACCAGACCAAGGTGAGGTGTCAAAGTCAAGTTTATGAAACAATTATAGAGAACTGGCCAATTATGTAAGAGTTTTATCCTCTCAGATGTCCAACTCTGATGAGGTCAAAGGGATCTGAGTTCAGCTTTGGGCTTGCCCTTTGTTCCAAGTAATCCTTGGGCTGCATCATTAGGACCTGGAGGAATAGCCAGGTGAAGGTGGAAGGTGGTCAGTCCTTCTGCCACAGGGAGGGTGAACACACGTCCAATGCTCTGTAGAAGAGAGGTGAAGGACAGCTGGACAGTATGGGCCACCAGTGTCCGCAGGAATGAGAGAGGCAGGGTAGGAACAAGAGGTAGGTTGGGCCTCCTGGATCTAAAGGAGAGAGGTGGAGCTGTCTGGGGCTGAGGGCTTCGGGTGTCAAAGGCTGGATATGGGTCACGCAATGAGATTTTCCAGGTTAGAGCAAACATTCTGAGCTGAGGAGTCACTGGGGATATGAGGTGTGGTGCCAAGGAAAACAATGATAAAAGAGCTTTAAAATCAGAGAGTGACAGGCATTCCCGCATGAGGCTGAATTTGTGATGATGAGATACATGGTGTCAAGGGAGAAGGACAAAAGACTGGATCCAAGAAAAAGGGTCCAGTTGTGGGGTGGAGCTGGTGGACACCAAGAGTGAGTGGCAGAGCCCAGGGACAATGGAGATGGATTTGATGGAGAATTGGCGGAAGCAGAGGGAGGCGTCCGCAGGCAACACACTGAAAGCCTGTTGGGCCCTGGGCAGCCACTGCCTTCTCTCCTCTGGACTTACCATCTTTGTGTCCTGCTTCTCCCCCTGCCGCACCCCAGTACGAGGAGCTGCAGCGGTCTGCTGGTCAGCACGGGGACGACCTCCGCTCCACCAAGATGGAGATCTCCGAGCTGAACCGAATGATGCAGAGGCTGCGCTCCGAGATTGATAATCTGAAAAAGCAGGTACAGCACTCCAGAGGGCATCCCACCCATGCCACAGCCCCCGGGCAGACCTCGGCCTGGTCCTAACTCAGCCCATGCAGAGCGAAGCCTCCCCAGAGGAGTGGCCATCCAGGAATGTGCAGTCTCCCACCTCACCAGGGGTGTCAGGACCTTTTTCCTGAATTCTGTCCAACGTCAATTCTTCTAGAAAAAGCTCTGTCCTCTGGAGACACCCATGGTTAAACTTTGACTTGCATTACTTACCTATTATCCAGAGATGTTCAGTATTGAAAAGGACTCCCAAAATAATTTTCTCTATCCTGGCTAATTCTCAAATAATCCAGTGGGGACAGAGACTAATCTTATTTTTAAACACGATGAAGCTCCAGCCTTCTTTGCATGAGATCCATTTCCGGAAACTCCTCCATATTTTTAACCTAAACCACGCATCTTTCTGCATTCTCTGTGGACGATTTCACAAACTTCCATGTCCTCCTGGCAGTGTGCCGCACTCCAGGCCGCCATCGCTGATGCCGAGCAGCGCGGGGAGATGGCCCTCAAGGACGCTAAGCACAAGCTGGCTGAGCTGGAGGACGCCCTGCAGAAGGCCAAGCAGGACATGGCACGGCAGCTGCGCGAGTACCAGGAGCTCATGAACGTCAAGCTGGCCCTGGACATTGAGATCGCCACCTATCGGAAGCTGCTGGAGGGCGAGGAGTGCAGGTGGGTTACCTCCTCCCACCATGGCTCAGACTCCACCAGAGCATTATAGTGATGCCACAGAGGCCAACAGCCCCGCAGGGGCAGGCCCCATATAGAAATTCCCAGGAGAACCCAGTTAAAACGAAGCTGCTTCCCAGAGGTCTTCTGCAGTCACATCTCCTCCTACAGCTCCTGTTGGACCCAGGGCAGGGGCCTAGGTGAAAGGTATCAGAGAGAAATGGATGGCCCATGACTACCTGGAAGGTCACAAGCAGGGCCATTTCTGCCCAGTCCCTCTAACAAATGAGGTCACACTTGGGACAAGCCTCAGGGCCTCTGTGTTTGCCCAGAGACGCCTACAATCTAACTATTCCTCTCTATCTAGTGAGCACAGGTTCCTTTCTCCATTTCCCTACATATTTTGACTGAATATCTCTTCCAGATGTCCCCTCATATAGTCATAGTAGCTTCCTTAGCTAATGAGATGAATGAAAGTTTTGTTAAGCCCAGTGCCCGGCACACAGTAGGTGTGCTGTGCTGGTAACTTTAAATACAAAGAATGCAGGGCTCTTTAACGTCTCAGCAAATGAAACGTCCCTTTCTCTTTCCACCTGCAACAGACTCACTGGAGAAGGTGTCGGACCCGTGAACATCTGTGAGTAAAGGTCTTGGGATGATTGATAGAAAAGTGGGAGACAAAGTGGAAGCTAATAACGTCACTAACAAGGATTTGATGGCCAGAAAGTGAAAAGGCTGGGGCAGGGATGTCATTAAGGCCCTCTCACAGGCTCTGCAGAGACCCTGCTCTTCTTCGGCCCTTCTTCCCGGTGCAGTCAAGAGAGATTTGTGGTGACTCCTCATTCCCAGGGCTGGGGTCATAAGTCCACAGGAATGACTCCACCCGGGCCCCAGGAGAACCCAGTTATAAGACAGGACTACTCACAGAGCGATGGGTCTCCCATCTGAATTCCTAATTTCTCAGCTAGTTCTGGCAGGAATTCAAACTCACACGACTAACAAGAGGTAACTAAACAGGTTACAGGTAAAGACATATATTTAGAATTGAAGCAAATCAATTGAACAAGCAGAGCAGTGACCGACCTGGCTTGGCCTCAGCTCACGGGTAGGAGATGGGGAGGAATCATCCCACAGAGTGACCCAACAGGTGGCACGCATAGAGCCCTGAGTCCTGGGCACGGGAAGCTGAGTCCCCTTGGACTCCATGTGGGTCAGACTATATTTGGGAGGCTGAAAACCAGGATGAGGGAGAACATGAAACCACTTCATACACAGAACCAGAGTGTTTCACCTGGAAAGCAGATTCTGAGAAGTGAAGCCTAACAGGCCTCTTCAAATGTTTGAAAGACTGTGGTGAGCTGTGTCCTGAGATAGTTAGCCCCCCATTGCAGAAAGTATGTCAACAGAAGCCAAATGACTGCCTCTCAGCGACACAGTAGAGGGGATTCCAACCCCGGGGGAGGTTCGTCTGGGTGGCCTTCCGGCCTCTTCCAGCATGGAAGTCTCTGACTCCATCACAGCAGATGGGGCCTCGCATTTCATTCAGCGAGATGCCCTGGTGGTATAGATGAGAAATGAACACAGCATGGGAGCCTAATGCCTTGGTTTCTGACAGGAGTGACCTTGGACATGCCACTTGATCTCTTTGTGCCTCCGATTTTTCCTCTGTAAAATGGGGCTGCTTGTAGTAATGGCATCCTCTCAGGCCCATTGCGAACAGTGTGCTCATAGCTGTGAAGGGGCTTTGAAAAGCATGATGTCTTCTGCAACTGCTCCCTTCGAGGCAGTGTGTGATGGGGACAGAATCTGTGCCCGCTCTCTCTGACCTCGGCTCCCAGGGAAC
>NW_011889252.1:53561-57414 GCF_000151845.1 Pteropus vampyrus
ATGGAGACTGGCTGCCGTGTTGCTGACGTGGAGACAGGAGAGCTCACTACTTTGGAAAAAAAAGTCACTCCCGCTCTGATCATTTCAAACCCTTCCCAAGTGCCTGCTCCCTGCACCTGCCTATTTCCTGAAATAGCTTCAATAAAATGTCACCGAGCTCTCTAGGTCTTGACTGAGTCTGTGTCCTGTCTCGCAGCTTGGAACCAGTGTTTTCTGGGAGAAGGTGCCATCCATCCACAATGAATCTAATGAACCATCACACTCTCCACTCCCGGGCTCTAGTCTTGGGCTCCAGGGAGCCCAACATAGCCATTAAGATCATGCTCTGGCCTGGATGTGGCGGGGATGCTCTCCCATGTCCATATCTCCCCAGTGAGCCCTGCCTTCCAGGTCTGCCCACTATCTCATTAACTCTCTCTGGCAGGAGTCTGAACAGGTCCACTCTCTGGTTTGACTTCTTGGCATCACCATCACCATTAACAGCATCTCCTGGGCCCAGCTCTGTGATGCTTCCTCCAGTGAGAATCTCCTTCCCCTGCATCATGCAACAGGACCCAACTTCACCCCACCATCACCCATGGTCTCTTATTATACCTCACATCTCCCCCAGCCCCAGTCTTCCCTCCTCAGTATGCTAGGACCCAAAGTCAAGACTGTGCAAGAGGAGACTTTGTGAAATGTCACAGTTAGACTGAGAATTTCCAAGCACTAAAAAAAAGTTTGAGTTCCAGTCTCCTAATCTACAGGTGGAGAAGCCAAGGAATGAAGAAGACATAACATATGTTGGCAGCAAACCCTTAATTCCTAATGTAGGCTTCTCTCCACTGGAGCAGCAGAGCATGGTGACCTCAGAAAGAATGAGATTGAATCCCAGACTTGTCATGGACAAGCTGGGTAGCTTGGGGGACTTACTTAACCACTCTGCTCCTTGTTTTCCTTGTCTATAATGAGAAACTAATCATGGTTGTCATCGTAAGAATTAAATGTGATAATGAATGTAGAGCTCGGGATGGTCCCAGCACATAGAAAGCACCCAATCAATATTATTACTATTATTATTATTGAGTTAAGTCTGACCTGGGAAAAAGTCACAGTAAGGAAGGGAAAGACCTGTCAGCCACAGCAGCAGTTTCACTGATGAGGCTGATGGAAAGGAGGAAGGAACAGAACTGGGTGGGGGCGGGTACAGGGAGCATCTCCAAAGAGCTGTAACATGCATGCTGGGGGAGAAGGCCTGTTTCCCTCATCCACCTGAACAATTCCTGAGGATAGCAATTGTCCCCAGAAATGTCCTCAGGCCATAAAAGAGTCTGTCTACCTGAGGCTCAGGATGCGGTGGAAAGGAAGAGAAAGGGATAGCAACATGGAACCCTGACCTAATAGCTGACATCAATGCCTGTTTTGGGGGGCAAAGAGTCTTGGGGAAAGCACCCCTTCTTCTCTTCTCCTCGAGCACAAGGCATCTCCTCTTAAGTTCCCTGAGGCCTTTCCGGACTAAAAGTGTCCTGCAGGTAAGACACTATATATAGAGCCTACTACCTCAAGAACTCTAGTGGGGGTAGGGGTTAGCTAAGCCAGAGCCGGGACCCTCCCTGTCTTGAGAATGGGCACGGCCCAGCATGCTTAGGAAAGCTTCTCTCACCCAAAAGCCTTCATCCCTGGGAGATCCTAGGATCACCTCGGAGCTCATGGAGGGCACTTGGACCTGGAGCATCTGCAGAAACACATAAAAACAGCCTTGAGGAAATTGAGCATCCTCAAGCATATCTAACTTGGCCTCTAATCCCAGGGCAGCCAGGGAATATAATTCATGCCCTCTCTCTTATAAAATGGCATAAAGTCCCAACTCTCCCTTTCCTTGAGGCTAAGCCACTGAATATGCCAAACATATCTGTCTGGTTGGCCCCTTTCATCTTTCCCATAAACAAGAAAGGAGGACATATAGGACTTTTATAGGGCCCACCAGCACTGTCCATCGGCTCCTTCTCTCTGCTCTTTGCTACCCTAATTATCCACCTGGGTACTTAGAGCTGCCAATCTTCCAAGCTCATAAACCTGATTTTATGGTGACTGGGAGTTTGACCCAGCTCAGCCCTCCAACCCTCGACCAGATAAAAGGGTGGGAGCTGAGCTGACTCGATAGCTCTCGCCTCTCGTTCTCCTCGTCAGGGCCTGTCTCTCTGCCTTTCTCTCCTGCCATGTCCTACCGCTCCCTCCATCAGGGCTCCAGATGTGGCAGTCGGAGCTTCAGCTCCTGCTCGGCTGTTCTGCCCCGGATGGTGACCCACTATGCAGTGAGCAAGGGGCCATGCCAGCCGGGGAGTGCGGGGGGCCTCCGCATCCTGGGTTGCCTCGGTTCACGGAGCCTGTGCAATGTGGGCTTCGGGAGGCCCCGGGTTGCCTCTAGGTGTGGACTGCCTGGCTTCGGATACCGAGTGGGGGCCACCTGTGGGTCTTCTGCATGTATCACCCCTGTCACCATCAATGAGAGCCTACTGGTTCCACTTGAGCTAGAGATCGACCCGACCGTGCAGAGGGTAAAGAGGGATGAGAAGGAGCAGATCAAGTGCCTCAATAACCGCTTTGCATCCTTTATCAATAAGGTAAGTGAGAGAGATCCCAGTGGTCCAGGACCATGGGATGCAGAGAACATCTTGTGTCTGGTCCAGGAGAGCAGAAAGAGACTGAAAAGAGAGAAGTCATAGTTCATCTATTGGTTTTTCCTTCACTCATGACCACTAACTGTTGAAAGCTGGTTAAATCAGGCTCAGCACTAAACATTCCTGTTTGTTAGTTCTTTTATTTTTTTTTAATATGTCATCTCTCTCTGGATATTATCTGATAAAATTACCAAGGTTGCCTAAGGTCAGACTACAAGAGGAACTTCCGAAGCAATGATAAATATTGAAAGGGACAAACTAAGAAACAGAGAACTGCTTTTTCTGGTGAGATTTTAACAAGACCCCCTTTCTGAGTGCCTGAGCTAAGGTGAGACCCTTGCGCCTAGAGATGAGAATGAGTACTATAACCATGAAATTTGCCATCAGCTCTGAGATGAGCAGGTGGAGCAGTCAGAGCTAGGGACACAAGTTGACATCTGTCAATCCCAGAACCACAGCTCTGAAAGCCTTCAGGGAAAGAGGACATGCTGCCTTTGGAAGGTGCTGAACTGGCTAGTCACCCTTAGCTGCCTCTGGGCCTGTCCTCACACCCCAGAAAGTTTCTTGGGGTTAGAATACATGCCAAGGGCTGAGTCAGTGTTTCTGGTGACCCCAAGATTTAGGGCAAAGAGTCTTGGGCCAGATTTTAAGGAGACCTGGACCCTGGTATTGGTCCCACTCCTGACTGTTACCTCAAGGCCTTGTGTAAACCTCTCACCTCTCAGCTTCAGGGACCCTGCTGCCTGGAGGGGAAGGAAGAGATGACGGTGGGAAGATGAAAGGAGATAATACATGCAGAAGTGCTCCAAAAAGGAAATTGTTTTAGTAAATGGGAATTGTTACACTTGTAGTTTAGTTTTGAAAGCTCATTAAGCTCTGGTTGCAAATTCATTTTAACAATGTGGGCCCTGGCTGTCAGCAATATCACACCAATGCACAATACAGAAAATCCCAGGGTGAGGAATGGAGACCGTGTTCCCTCTGCCGGTGACTCACTCAGTTCTCTTAATCTTGGTTTCTAAGCCACAAAAATGGAGGAGGTGGGCCAGTAGCTCTCCTCATTACTGTGACAGGGACGTTTTTGCACATAGCCATACAAGATGGAACAGAGTCCATGAAAAGAGCTTAAAGTTCTGGGATAGAGCCTTTGATCTGCCCTTCTCCCCTGAGTGTCCCCAGGCTGTAATTGAAGA
>NW_011889252.1:57464-66383 GCF_000151845.1 Pteropus vampyrus
GGTGGGAAGATGAAAGGAGATAATACATGCAGAAGTGCTCCAAAAAGGAAATTGTTTTAGTAAATGGGAATTGTTACACTTGTAGTTTAGTTTTGAAAGCTCATTAAGCTCTGGTTGCAAATTCATTTTAACAATGTGGGCCCTGGCTGTCAGCAATATCACACCAATGCACAATACAGAAAATCCCAGGGTGAGGAATGGAGACCGTGTTCCCTCTGCCGGTGACTCACTCAGTTCTCTTAATCTTGGTTTCTAAGCCACAAAAATGGAGGAGGTGGGCCAGTAGCTCTCCTCATTACTGTGACAGGGACGTTTTTGCACATAGCCATACAAGATGGAACAGAGTCCATGAAAAGAGCTTAAAGTTCTGGGATAGAGCCTTTGATCTGCCCTTCTCCCCTGAGTGTCCCCAGGCTGTAATTGAAGAAAGCCCAACTCCTCCTGGGTATAATGTCACCTGCTTTCTCTAGCATGCTGATCTGCAAAGTGCTTCCCATGCACAACTCCAAGTAGGAGCTTTAGGAAAGAAAGCAAGGCTTAAAGGGATGGGCTGGCCTGGCCAAGGTTACAAAGCTGGTGGGAGGCAGGCAGGCAGGGCTGGAAGGAGAACCTGCCCCAAGCCTTATGGCAACCCCTGAGTGTAAAGTGGGTCCTATAAGCTCCCCCGGACAGGGGAAACCCACAGAGACATAACCTCAGGTACCAGTCTATGCAGAGAACTTAACCTGTAAATTCTAGCGTATTGGCAGCAGCGTGTCAGGAGAGAGAGCAGAAACTGATCCGCTGCCCCCATCACCATTTACTCTCTTCAAGGCATAGTCCCCAGGGTCCCAGCTGCCCAGTAATATCCTGCTCTTGGCTGCAGGTTCGGTTCCTGGAGCAGAAGAACAAGCTGCTGGAGACCAAATGGAACTTCATGCAGCAGCAGAGGTGCTGCCAGAGCAACATAGAGCCCATCTTCGAGGCCTACATCTGCACCCTCCGGAGGCAGTTGGACTGCGTAGCTGGGGACCGGGCCAGGCTAGAGTCGGAGCTCTGCAGCCTCCAGGACACGCTGGAGGGATACAAGAAAAAGTGAGTCTGTTCCCCTTTCACCCCACCAGGGGACCCAGGGTAAGCTGTGTAAACGATCTGGGTCTCAGTCTCCCCATCTATAAAAAGTTTTAGGGAAGCTAAAACTTAGTTCATTCGATGGTAGAACAATTAGAGTGGATAACATAGGCAGAGCATCTAGGATACTGTCCATTTGGCACACGATAAAAGCTCTGAAAGTGTGTATGTGTCTTCATCTCCCTTCTTACCTCCCTGCCTAAGGAAGGCCCGCATTCTCCCCCTCGATGTAAAACAAAATTTTTCCGATGCCATTTCCGGCATTCCGCGGCTATGCTCTGTTCTGCCCTATCTTCCACCAATCCTTTGCATTTCTTAAATTACTTCTTATTCCCCAAACGGATCCCCAAACCCTCTTTTCTCTGAGCCTTTTCTCTCCCTGTTCCTTCTTCTGATAAGCCCTCTCTCAGCATCTCTTCGAACCATATCCAGGCTGATATATCCTATATTTTCTCTCACTCCACGACTTCCAGCTTCTCTAATCCTCCGGTCACAGCTGCAAGTCATCGCCCCTCCTCTCACTATCAGGTCCTCTGTCTCCCTTGACTGTCCTCTTCGTTCTTTGTGGTGAAGGCTCTGTAGGCTGCTAGACCTGCAGCTCAGGCCTGACTCAGGTGGCAGAATGTAGCTGATAAGCATATGTTAATGAAGAGCTTGAAGGCTAGTAGATCCAGTGCTTACGAGAAGCCAAGGCCCAGATAAATTGACTCATGATCCCACGTGGTTCTCTCTGGGCCTAGGATCCCATTGAAGCACATTTTGGTGGGGGAGGGTTAGGAGAGACACATTTTAATTGACAAGAAACAGTGTGAATGTGCTGAGAGCAACGATTCATAAAAAATGCGAGTCAGTGGAGTGGAGCCACGTGGGGAACACTCATGCTGCGGGTGTCAACCACATGCCTACCTGTGGTTATGGAAAAGACTGACTCCTTCCCTTGAGATGCACAGACCAACAGCTACAAGGTAGCACAAAGCAGAAGAGAAGAAGAATCCCAAGAGAGTGAGAGAGCCGAAGGGGCCAAGAAAGGCTTCCTGGGGGAGATGCCATTTGTTCTTGGCCTAGAAGGATATGCTTCATTCCAGTTGGTTCTTATAACAGAAGAGTCCAGAGTAGACCCTGGAAAAGGAGAAGGGCCAGGAATAGGTGACAAGGAAGGGCCAGAGTATGCCAAGTGAGAGCGAAGGACTCAAGCGGACTGTGACAGGTGAGATGTCATGAGGCTGTGGGAGGGGCGAAGGCCAGCCGTCTCAGCAGGAGCAATGCCTTTTTGAGGGGTAAGACACAAGATGGTCAGGAGACATGGCTTGCAGTTCAAGATGAAGACTTTGGACTTTAAAAGTGGGACAATGGGAGAAGAATGTGATTGAATGGTATTTTAACAATAATAACCAACACTTACACAGTATGTACCCTATGCCAGGCCTAGACCTTTGCAGATATTAACTCATGTGCTATGTTAACTCACAACAGCCCCATGAGGCAGGACTAGTGTTATCCTCATTCTACAGATCATGAAACTGAGGCACAGCAAGGCCAAATCAATTACTCAAAGTCACATCACTAGCACATGATGAGCCAGGATTTGAACCCAGGCTGTAGGCTCCAGCATCCACTGCTCATGCTGTGGCAGAGTTCTGCTGGGAAAAGGAAGGGTAGGAGTCAGGAAGTACAGTGAAGCTTTTAATGGATTGATGTTGCTCTTCAAACTGAGTCATTCTGGCCAGATGAACCCCCTGTCCCTGATTCTGTTGCCTTAGTGGGTAGTGAGTGGGTGAGCATGGAGCCTAGAGGAAATAGGCAGTGTCTGGACTGTGTCTATGGGTCTGGTAAAGTGGGTAATTGCTACCTCTGCAACTGAGCTGCAGGTGGGGCCAGGCTTAAGACTCTCCTGGTGAGGAGGGCATGGGATCAGCTGAGATTTCAGCAATTGTAGCCAACTCTCAGAACAACTCAGAAAAGACAGCCGTGCCAGCAATAGGCAGCCAGTTTTTTGCCACCTTCCCAGGAGAAATGACTAGATGAAGTAGGCTTTCTTAACAGCAAGACAGAATGAAGGTAGCCTTAAGAAGGACTTCCCAGAGGATGATTCATCACAGGAGCAGGCTAGTGGGGAGTGGAGAGTGGGGTAAACTGGCAAAGTGGCCAATGAGAGGCTGTGCTAATAATCACCTATCTTGACTGGCGAGAGGAACTGGAGGTGTCCAGAGACAGGGGCTGAACCTGATGACTCCTTAGGGCATCCAGTCAGTGAGAGGCAGATTTGCACCCCCAAAGGTCCCCTCCCTCAGGCCTGATACCAAGGCTCCTTCCAAACCCCACAAGCTGCCGGAAACATTTTTTCCCACCCATTCCACCAGGTATGAAGAGGAGTTGTCCCTGAGGCCCTGTGCGGAGAACGAGTTTGTTGCCTTGAAGAAGGTGAGAGAGGGTGGCATGGGGAGGGAGGAAGCCCCCTGAGCTGGCCCAGCTGGCCTTGGGACACTCGGGCCCTGCACTATATCCAAACGTGTCTGCAGCACAACCACCTACAAAAGGGTCTCTTACCCCTCAGACCACAGTGCCAGCCCTGGTCATCCTGGGAAAGAGGCGGGCCAGTGTCCTACACCCCTTCCTAAGACAGTGATTGATCTGGCCTCTATCTCCGAACCCATGTGGGTAAAGCTTGTTGGGGTTGTGTCTACACCCGCCCAAGAAGCTGGAAATGTGGTAAAGCCAAATCAAAGGCAAAACAAAAACTCTGACTCAAACCCCAAAAGGTGAAAACCATTGCCATGGTTCCCCAGACAGATAGCTAGGTGTTTTCTGGCCTGAGCCCCACACATTGAGCTCTGAGAAACTGCATTCAAGGCTCCTTTAAATCCTGTTCTCCTCTGATCCTTCCCCAACAGGGTGCCAGGTCCAGGCATGGGATCCTAGGGCTGGGGACCCCTCTCTCCATCCTTGGCTTTGTAACCCCTCACTTTCACATGGGCTTAAATGAGGAAAAAATTGATCCCACATCTGCCATCTGCCACCCACTTGCTAGGACTGGTCCAGCCGGCAGAAGGGGTGGCCCTCCCATGTTCCCCCAGCCCTGGGTTATGTTTGTCACCTCTCTGATTGCAGGATGTGGACACAGCCTTCTTGATGAAGGCTGACCTGGAGACAAACGTGGAGGCTCTGGTCCAGGAGATCGACTTCCTGAAAGGCCTGTATGAGGAGGTACCTGCAGCCATGCTACCCACAGGTGGCAGAGCAGGGGCCAGTTCTGTGAAGACAATGGGGTGGCAAAGCTCTGGCCCAGTTGTATGTTTCAGGGCAAAAAGATTAAAAAGTGAGCATGTGAAGAAATCAGTATGAGATAGCTGGTTCTCAGGTAGTGAGACCCCCCAGAATTCAGATCATTCAGATCTTGGCTCTTAGATCTCTGTATAACTAGAGGGTGGGAGATGGGGAGCAGGTTGGTGATTGAAGGCCCAGGACAGCTATGGCAAAGTCCTGTGCAAAGCTGTTATGGGAAGGTCAGAGCAGGTTCTCCTGCTTTATCCTCAAAAATCTCACCCATCCTCACCCTACCCCCAGGAGATCTGCCTGCTCCAGTCTCAGATCTCAGAGACCTCCATTATAGTGAAGATGGATAACAGCCGGGCGCTGGACGTGGATGGCATCATTGCTGAAATCAAGGCCCAGTATGATGAAATCGCCAGCCGCAGCAAAGCTGAAGCAGAGGCCTGGTACCAGTGCCGGGTGAGGCCTGGGTGGAGAATGGGGTCCCCAGACCCACTCTCACCCAGAAAGTGGGTAAAAGATAATGAGAGGGTCATGCCACATCACAGAAACAGGGAACCCCATAAACTCCAGTCCCTGTTGTTTCTGCCAGGCCCCAGGCCAAGTGCCTGCAGAGAATGTGGGAATGGACTTCCCAGAGAGATCAGGGTGCCAAGGTGTCCCAGCTCTATTTACCCACAGCCACCCTGGAAATGAATTCAAGGAATACTAATTGGCAATGATGGAAAAGAGGACTCTGGGCTTCAAGGCATCCGAGGACACTAATGGCATGGAATGGTTACTAATGGTGGAGAAAAAGGGTGATTAAGGTAGCTCCAGACTTAGGTAATTAGGGGCTTGCTGGGAGGGCAATTTGATTTAACCAATATTATCATCTCAGTCTCATCTGCTTTATCTGTGAAAGGCACCATTTGTTCATTTATTCAACAACTGTTTCTTGAGCATCCATCATGTGCCAAGCCCCATTCTAGGTGCTAGATTCCAGCAGAGAACAACAGACAGCAATCCCTGCCCTTGTGTCGCTTTCATTCTAGAGGCAGGGGCAGGGGAGGGACGGACAACAAACGAGACAAATAAGTACAGGTATGTTAGATGGGGATGCATGCTATGGAGAAAATAAGTCAAGGTAAAGCACAGGGAGTGTTGTGGGAATATGGTTTTAAAAAAGGCAGCCAGGAAAGGATGGCCTTACTCTGAGGTGTGTGGCACCACAAGGATACTAAGAGTCAGACCATCCCTGTGCTCAAAGAGATTACAGTCCACAGAGAGAAATGTGTAACTAACTAAACAGGAAAACAAGGTAGCATGAAGCGATTGCGAAGGTGGAGCATCAGGCTAAGGGAGTGTGATGACTTAAGGAACAAATGTGTCTGCAAAGGCAGAGGCACTGGCATTTGATCTGGAGCTTGAAGGCCAAGTACAATATCAATAAGCAGAGCATGGAGGATGGGTGTGTCTAGCTGAGGGGCAGCAGGAGCCAGGATGCAGAAACATGAAAGTGAGGCGCGCAGTATGGAGTGCCATGAAGGAGATGGGGCTGGAAAGGTAGCATGGGGTCAGATCACAGCAGATGTGCAGAGCTGAGATGAGTACTTTGGACTTTTTTCTGAATACTGTAGGTACCACTGCCCAGGGAGTTCCTCCAAATGATGCTGTGCCCATTGTCTAGAGATCTGTGGTGACCAAAGATATCAAAACCCTGGCCTGAAGTCAGTTCTTAGTGACACAGTCTGTAGCCCATCCTCAACAGGTTTCGCCACAGCTGGCCCCTCCTCCCGTTGTCCTCCTGGGCCACCCATTAGTCAGATGGGCTCAGGAAAAACAACATCAGTTACCCATCCTCCTAAATCAGAACCAGAAAGAAAATTCTGTTATTTAAGGATTGTATTTAGCTGTGAGGATCAGAAATTTAAAAAAAATAATAATAATAATTAAAACAAATTCAGTTTTCACTTTTTTCTCAAGTAATTTGAAGTTCAGAAATAGACTGCCATGCAAGGTTCTATATCACCATCAGGGACATAGGCACCTTCTAGCTTTCTACTCTCCATCTTTTGTTTTGTTTTAATCCTCATGGTTGCTTCACGTCTCAAGATGGCTGCCATAACACCAATTTCACATGCTCATTCCAGGCAGGAAGAAGAACAGAAGGCAAAAGAAACATGCCAAGTGAAAGAACAGAAGGCAAAAGAAACATGCCAAACATGCCAATTGCCTACTTCGAAAAGCTTTCCTGGAAACCCTACCAGCAAGGGCCATAGATCTCACTAATGAGAAGGCTGAGCAATATTCTCTTATTTGGGCTCATTGCCATGCCAAACAAAAGCAGAATTCTGTTTGCAGAAGAGAAGAGTGGATATCGATTAGGCAACTATAGGCTTTCACACAATAACCAAATAACCAAAGGGCCAAAGAGAGGTATTTGTGCTTATCTCTTGTTTTGCATTTTCTATGCAAAATGTTCCCATCCATTATGTGCAGAAAATCTAAAGTTGGCTAATTTTCAAAAATCTATAAATGTACTTCATAACACACTCTACAGAAACTGGCTTCAGAGTTGCAAACGTAAAAAAAAAAAAAAAAAGTGTTGAGCCAAGATATGAAGAGACATTGCATTTCTTTTTCAATCGTTTTGGAGGAAATATACAAACTTAGTCACCCTGGGGGTAGACATGGTCTGTCTTTAGTCCTTGGTCTATTAGTCATCCCAGGCTGAGCAGGGAAACCCCTTCTGAGGTCCAAGGACATCTAAAAGGGACAGAGCCCTCAGGTAATACGCAGGCTCTAGCGGAGAGAGAAAAGGACAAAACACCGAACAGCTAAACAGAGAGAGGAGCTTGGAGAAGAATTTAATGAGCCTCACTGTTCAGGGTTGGGAGGTGAGAAGGGACTTAGGAGCATCCTAGAAAAAGACCACAAAATTAACTAGAAATGGAAAGGGGATAGGGAGCAGAAAAGTGTAAGAATCTAGAGAGTGTCTGAGTGAGGAAGTTGCGGGAGGAGAGACGCGAGACAGTGAGAAAGGAGGTTAGAAGGTGCCACAGTGGCGGGTGTCATAGTTCTGACCTCTAGGTCCCCACAGTATGAGGAGCTGCGGCTGACTGCCGGGAACCACTATGACAACCTTCGCAACCGCAAGAACGAGATCCTGGAAATGAACAAGTTGATCCAGCGGCTGCAGCAAGAAATTGAGAATGTCAAAGCCCAGGTGAGGCCAGAAAGACCTTGTTATGAGGGCCCATTCCAGGATGACCCACTGCCTGATCATGCGGGGTGGGTCCACCCTCCCCGGAAGTGCTGTTGAAGAGGGAGTAAACTTATGCTGCCTCGATTAAGAGGGTGAAGACCTTTCTATAAAAGAGCTGACCAGCCACAGGAGGAGCAACCTCAGGAAATGGCAAGGTCTCCCAGAAGCCAAGCGACTTATCGTCAAAACTGAAATAGCAAGTAGATCAGTAGATGGGAGCATAGAAAAGAGGGTCTCCACGGTCTCTTTTAAGCCAAAGACTATAATTCTATGATCTTGAAAGTCAAAGTGACTCTGCAGAGTTCATAAAATCAGATACATTTTGTTCTCCTAGGTTAGTGAAGACTAGTCAGACACTTAAAATCTATTAGCTCTGAAGAAATTTCTAAGAGAAACTCTCAGGTCTTCTTGAGGTTTTGTAGACAGGAGAACTGGTCCCAGTCCCCCAGATGAACTAGAGGTCACCATCCTAGGATGAAACCCATAGCAGATTTGAATCTGCCATGTAACCAAGACTGTAGGAAAATCTGACTCTTCACCCGGTGTCTCTCTTTCACTCTGACACTACTACCATACTCACCACACTTCTGACACCAGATATACGGGTTTTTCCCACACCAATCAATTCTGCGGCACCAGTTGGGAATAGCATCAGATCCCACAGGTTAAGGGCTGTTCCACAAGACTGCCCCACTTCAGATGCCAATCACAAGTCAAGGCTGTCACCTGAGCTTCTGACCAATCTGCTGCAAATTAGAACCCCCTCCTTGGGTTCGATTAATTTGCTAGAGCGGCTCATAGAACTCGGGAAAACAGTTTACTTACTGTTCACCAGCTTGTTATAAAAGGATATGATAAAGGATACAGATGAACATCAGATGGGAGCAATGAGTAAGGCAAGGCATGGGCAGAGGGGCGCCAAACTTCAGTGCCTTCTGGGCGCACCAGTCAACATCCACGCACGTTCACCCACCTGGAAGCTCTCCAAACCCTATTGGGATTTGACAGAGACTTCCTCACATGGGCATGATTAATCATTAACTCCATTCCAGCCCATGTCCCCTCCCTGGAGTATAGGGTGCAGGGCTGAAAATCCCAAGCTTCTAATCATGGCTTGGTCTTTCTGGTGACCAGTCCCCATCCGAGTTATCCAGGAGCCCACCCAGAGTCACCTCATGAGAACAAAAGACATTGCTATCACCAAGGAAATTCCAGGGGATTTAGGAAATCTGTGTCAGGAACTGGGGTCAAAGATCAAATATTAGAACCAAAGATGCTTCTAGTGCTCTTAT
>NW_011889252.1:66433-86158 GCF_000151845.1 Pteropus vampyrus
CTAGGTCCCCACAGTATGAGGAGCTGCGGCTGACTGCCGGGAACCACTATGACAACCTTCGCAACCGCAAGAACGAGATCCTGGAAATGAACAAGTTGATCCAGCGGCTGCAGCAAGAAATTGAGAATGTCAAAGCCCAGGTGAGGCCAGAAAGACCTTGTTATGAGGGCCCATTCCAGGATGACCCACTGCCTGATCATGCGGGGTGGGTCCACCCTCCCCGGAAGTGCTGTTGAAGAGGGAGTAAACTTATGCTGCCTCGATTAAGAGGGTGAAGACCTTTCTATAAAAGAGCTGACCAGCCACAGGAGGAGCAACCTCAGGAAATGGCAAGGTCTCCCAGAAGCCAAGCGACTTATCGTCAAAACTGAAATAGCAAGTAGATCAGTAGATGGGAGCATAGAAAAGAGGGTCTCCACGGTCTCTTTTAAGCCAAAGACTATAATTCTATGATCTTGAAAGTCAAAGTGACTCTGCAGAGTTCATAAAATCAGATACATTTTGTTCTCCTAGGTTAGTGAAGACTAGTCAGACACTTAAAATCTATTAGCTCTGAAGAAATTTCTAAGAGAAACTCTCAGGTCTTCTTGAGGTTTTGTAGACAGGAGAACTGGTCCCAGTCCCCCAGATGAACTAGAGGTCACCATCCTAGGATGAAACCCATAGCAGATTTGAATCTGCCATGTAACCAAGACTGTAGGAAAATCTGACTCTTCACCCGGTGTCTCTCTTTCACTCTGACACTACTACCATACTCACCACACTTCTGACACCAGATATACGGGTTTTTCCCACACCAATCAATTCTGCGGCACCAGTTGGGAATAGCATCAGATCCCACAGGTTAAGGGCTGTTCCACAAGACTGCCCCACTTCAGATGCCAATCACAAGTCAAGGCTGTCACCTGAGCTTCTGACCAATCTGCTGCAAATTAGAACCCCCTCCTTGGGTTCGATTAATTTGCTAGAGCGGCTCATAGAACTCGGGAAAACAGTTTACTTACTGTTCACCAGCTTGTTATAAAAGGATATGATAAAGGATACAGATGAACATCAGATGGGAGCAATGAGTAAGGCAAGGCATGGGCAGAGGGGCGCCAAACTTCAGTGCCTTCTGGGCGCACCAGTCAACATCCACGCACGTTCACCCACCTGGAAGCTCTCCAAACCCTATTGGGCTTTGACAGAGGCTTCCTCACATGGGCATGATTAATCATTAACTCCATTCCAGCCCATGTCCCCTCCCTGGAGTATAGGGTGCAGGGCTGAAAATCCCAAGCTTCTAATCATGGCTTGGTCTTTCTGGTGACCAGTCCCCATCCGAGTTATCCAGGAGCCCACCCAGAGTCACCTCATGAGAACAAAAGACATTGCTATCACCAAGGAAATTCCAGGGGATTTAGGAAATCTGTGTCAGGAACTGGGGTCAAAGATCAAATATTAGAACCAAAGATGCTTCTAGTGCTCTTATCGCTTAGAAAATTACAAGGGTTTTAGGAGCTCTATGCCAGAAACAAGAGGCAGAGACCAATATATATAAATGTATTTTCTATTACCTCACAATGACCATGTTTTCTCTGTTGTTCTGACAGTCAACCTAAGGCTCCAGGGGCCCCCCATAATGCCTTCTGTGCCCTCTCCCCCAGCGCTGCAAACTAGAGGCTGCAGTGACCCAGGCGGAGCAGCAGGGTGAGGCAGCCCTCAACGATGCCAAGTGCAAGCTGGCGGGGCTGGAGGAGGCCCTGCAGAAGGCCAAGCAGGACATGGCCTGCCTGCTCAAGGAGTACCAGGAAGTGATGAACTCAAAGCTGGGCCTGGACATCGAGATCGCCACCTACAGGCGCCTGCTGGAGGGCGAAGAGCACAGGTTAGTCAAGCATGAGCGCCAAGTGTGTATGTTCTCCTGCCCTCTGGTTACTGCTGCTGCCCCTGCTCATCTCGCAGTCATGGAAAATCCAGAACAGCATATAGTCGCAGACCCTCCTCATGAACAAGACCCGTGGTGCAGGCAGAAGAAAGGGGGTGTTGCACACCAATCAGACTCGTTCTCTTTGATGCAGTTACTTCATGTCTTCTTTTTCCTCTCACCCCAGGCTGTGCGAAGGCATTGGGCCGGTGAATATCTGTGAGTAATGAGCACTCCCCAAGGGCTCTGGGGTTGTGGGGGCTGATGAACCCAACATAGGCCACAGCACCCCTGCCCAGACCTCAGCATGCTTCCCCACCGCAAAGGAGGACTTCTGTCCACTGAGAGCTCCTGGTCAGAGGGAGAAATCTCCTGCAGGGCTACCTAAGTCTTTGGGAGTCAGAATGAGGAGCAGATATGCATGGTGGCTCCAGTGCTTCAGGGCCTAGAAACTGCAATGAACCATACTGACAAGGGGAAGCTTTTCTGGAGAAAGTGGATTTGAAGTAGACACTGAGTAGACACAAGTAGACACTGAGAAAGGGTGAAGCAGAAGCCAAGGCTCTAGGCAAAGAAGGGAGGCACGTGGGTACCCAGTAAGCACTTTGTGGCTAGGGTGGGAGACATGGAAGTTAGTAATTGGGGCAGGGGGCCCTTAGAGGTGAGTGGCTGCAGGTAGGGGGCACAGCCTGGCTAAGACAGTTCAGGGCAATGCCCTTAGAGCCACACAGGGCCCTGAGCATCCCTTCTTGTTCCCACAGCTGTGAGCAGCTCAAAAGGTGCTGTCTTGTACGAGCCATGTGTGGTCAGCACGCCCATGCTGAGGACCGAGTATTGCCCAGGGGGCACCGCTGTCCTCAAGAGCAGTGGGGGCTGCAGTGTTGTGGGCACCGGTGAACTCTACGTCCCCTGTGAGCCCCAGGGGCTCCTGGGCTTCCGGAGCGGGCAGAGCTCCAGCATGAAGCTAGGGGCTGGGGGTAGCTCTTCCTGCCACAAGTGTTAGCACCACCCTAGAGGCTGGAAGCCCAGGGGACAGTGCACCAGCCCCCCGCCTGGATGTTGCCCAGCCTACCAGGGCAGAAGCCCAGGAGATTCCAAAACCCCATCTTCCTGTACTGACCTCAGGTTTCCTTTGGGTTTTCACTGGAAGCCGTTCCTCTGGTTCATCCATATCTTCTAGTCACTATTCACTTAGCTGTATGCAGACTCTGAGCTACGCACTGGGGTGGGAGTAGTATGCAAAGAAAGAGAATGCATTGCCTGTTTCCCCTGGACTGCCAACAGTTAGGCCCTAGAGTGGCCAAGAGAATGACAACAGCCACCAACCACTTCTCTTCCAGATGAGAAGCCCAAATGGGCACATCACTGATGTTCTGCTTTGTGGATTATCTCACAGACGTTTCCCCACCAAGTTAGCCTCCCCTGACCCCTGGAGGTTCCCCATCTCCCTCACCTCTAATTCTCATGCACTTAAGAAAAGCGAATTTCTTTTAACACCCACCTAAAACATTCACTATTACAAATGTCCAAAGGAGACATTCCAAAACCCCATTCTGAATTCTGAAGCCACAGGCCAGGATTTCAGGATCACTTAGGACCTGTTCATGGTCCTCTCAGTTAGCACACAGAATAAACAGGTGGCGGTAGATTTACCTGCTCAGAGGTGTTGAACTCACACTATGAAAATATGTCCTTTTCCTGAGATCATATTGGCCAACTGAAGATAGAAACACGCCTAGAACAAAGGCGAGGGGACATGGAATAATCTGGACAGAGGGACAATCAAGACCTGACATTATTTGCTCAATGGACTCAAGCCCCACCCCCACCTTCTGTACATAGCTATGCAATTCCTGCTCCCTCTCTCTACTTCTTCTTGCTTTGGGTCTGATATGAAACTGTTTTTCTGGCCACAGTGATGTGGGATTACCTCAGCAGACTTAAAGGCTCTGGTTCAGAGTTTGGGAGGGAGGGAAAGGTGCTAGGCTGGTCCCATCCACACCGCTGCCCCCCCCCAGGCCCCACCCCTACTGCTGCATCTGCAGAAGCCCTGTCCTCCCAGGGATCCTATCTGTGCCAAGAGTCCCTGGGCTTGTCTGTTCCCAATAAACTTACTGGTCATAGGCTATAGGAATCAGGATTATTCAACCTGCTCTGTGGGGTAAGAAAGGAGGAATCTCTTGTGAGCAGCCTTTGGGGGCTGGAGGCTGAGGGGCCTGGGAGTGGAAATAAAGGTTATTACACAAATGGAAAAACTACATATGAATGATTTGTAAGTGGCGTGTGGAATCAACGTGGATCCATTCAAACTGCACTTAAAAACTACACATCACACCCCAATAGTTTACGAGTCACTTGTCACATTAAAAACCACATGCCTATTGCACATAAGCCTTCTCATCATGCAGTCCCGTGCACATAGCCTAGAGAAAGTTCTTGGGGTTCCCTATCGTGTAGCAGCATCCAAGCCCTGAGCTCTGCCTCCCCATCCTGGACCCAGTCTCACTGCAGGACATCCGCAACCTGGGAAAGCAGTGAAGATGGATGGCAGCCCAGCCAGGGAGGGGAAACCTCTAGTCTCTTCTCCTTCTTAGAAGCCCCAAGATCTGCAGATGAGACTTGATAGCAGCAGTTCCACCCTCTGTGGGGCCATGATACCCTCCCTGTTGCCTCACTGATCCCCTGAAACAACTCCCCCACCACAAACTCCCCCTTGTGATCCCCTCTCCTGAGCACTGGGGTGCAGCTCCCCTTCCACCACAGCCTCACACAGAGCATCTACTCTATGTCAAGCCCTGCATGAGAAGCTGATGATGCAGAGGTGACTAAGACACCCTCTGAGCCCTGGAGGAACTCTTGACCTCACAGAAGAGTCATTAATGAGAGCCAGGAAGTATGGGAGGACTGAGAAAAACCAGCTCACGATTTTGCCCACAAAGGAGTTAGAGAAAGATTCACAGAGAAGATTGTAAGGACAGAGTCTAAACGGAAGTCTAGGGTTACGGAATTGTGGGCAGCAAATTCGAAAGAACCCATTCATTCATTCGTTCACTCAATATGTATTTATCAAGCACCTGCTATGCATCAGGACACCCAGGGGCTGGTGACATGGTGGTGAACAAAGAAGCCCCAGCCAGGGCCGACTTACCCAGTAGGCACAGTAGACACAGTACCTAGAGCCCATTATAAGAGCTGTAAACTGGCGCAGACACTTTGAAAAACAGTCTACAGGTACTCAAATATTAAACACAGAGCAACCATGTGACTCAGCAATTCTTCTCCTAGGTATATACTCAGGGAAAATAAAAATACATGTCCACACAAAAACGTGTACGTGGATGTTCATAGCAGTACTATTCACGAGACAAAAAGTGGAAACAACTCAAACGTCCATCAACAAACAAATGAATAATCAAAATGTGGCCTATCCATACAATGGAATGTTATTCAGTCATCAAAAGGAATGAAGTACTGATACATGCTGCAACATGGATGAACCTCGAAGACTTTGTGGTAGGTAAAAGAAGTCAGATACAAAGACCACATAGTGTATGATTTCCTTCATATGAAAGTCCCGAATATAGAAATCTATAGCGACAGAAAGAAGATTAGTGGTTGCTTAGGTCTGGAGGGAGGAGAAGAAGATGGAGTTGGGGGTGTATGTGAGAGCTAAAGTTTTCTTTATGAGGTGACGAAAATGTTCTAAAATTGACTGTTATGATGGTTCCACATATATAGGAAAATACTAAAATCACTGACTTATGCATTTTAAATGAATGAATGATATAGTATGTGAAATATATCTCAATAATGACTAGCAGGGAATACACCACTGGAGCAGGCCATTACAGATGTGAGCACTGTTGCGAAGGGAGTCCCACCCTACTCATAGACCTCAGGAAGGTCCCCAGGAGGAGGGGCAGGCAAGCTGGATCCTGAGGGACAGCAGAACTCAGGGGAGGGAGGCACAGAAGGGTGTTCCAGGATGAGGCATCAGCAGCTATGAGCCAGAGAGTCTGTGATTCAGAGATGCACATCCACACACGGAAAAGGAGGGGACAGAACAATGGAGCCACACAGCCTCAGTTCCCAGTTGAAGTCCTGTCACTCTGGAGCCAGCTAAGCTCCTTGCTGATTAATAACTCAAAGCTCTCAAAACTACAGGGACTCTCTGATCTGAGAAATTCCAAGAGACCACACACCTCTATCCCATAGATGAGTGTTTGAGGCCCAGGAAACACCCCATTAAAATAAAAGAAGAGAGAGAGAACAGATTCCCCCGGCCTCACTGTGAAGTGGGCTTGGGCTTGGTGACCATCCCTTTGGGGCTTCTCACTCAAGTGTGCGCAGGCCCCTGGGAAGAGGAGGCTGTCTGGAACCATCCACTAGGCACGACTCAACCCAGTAGTGGGGTCATCCCAGCTCAGAAGCCTGGGCATGCCTCCCCCGGAACTTCTACCAGGGGATCCCCCTTACTAATGTGAGCAGTGTCCCCTTCTCCCTTCTTCCCCAGGGAGGAGATAACTCAACGCAGGTAGGACAAAAGTGCCTCCTGGTGGTTACCCAGCGACTCACATTCTATTCACTCGGCCAAATACCTCCTGAGCTTCTCCCTGGGCTAGCCTCACAGAGTGCTGGGGTGGAGACAGGATCAGGCCTTGGACCCCTGCCCCCAGGGAGGAAGGGAGACCTGCCTTCGTGAAGCCAGAGGCTCACTGCAGTCTACTCTCCTCAGGACTCCAGATCAGTCCCTTGTAGAGCACGCGCCATGAGGACTGGTGGGAAACTACCCGAAGAGGCCTGGGGCAGGCAGGCAGGCCCAGAATGGAGCTCCTTGTGTCTGTGTCTGTGTCTGTCTCTCTAGAATGTCTCTCACCAGAGCCCTCTCTTCTCCCCACAAGGCTCTTCCTTGCCCCCCGCCCCGCCCCCTCCCTCAGGTGCCGGCTGCCTCTGCCCCCAAAGACACTTGTCTCTCCAAGGTCCTTTCCTCATCCTAGTCGCATTAGTGGCTGCAGTGCATTCACTACTGCCACCCTCTGCCGGGGATTGGATCGGGGAAGATGGTTTCAGAAATGGCCCTGTAAACGGAGGAGGAGAAACTTAGGACTGCTGAGTCTGATAGAAGGAAGAGAGCCGGTTGCCAGCCATCTCAGCACCTAAATGCAATGCTGGGCACACATCAGCACCCAGTAAAGGTTTATTGAAGCAAACTGACCTTATGCCTACGAGATGCAATATTTCCACCCTGGACAGATGAAGCTGAGTGAGCAATGTGAGGAATTTGGATTAAACCTGAAAAAATCATACTGTGTGGAAGGGCGGGATGGGCCCAAACGAGAAGGGTGCTTTATCTCTTCTAGGAGGTGTTTAGAATCCATCTCAAAATGTCATTAGTCTAAGAGGGTAGAAGGGTGAAAGGCCCAGGCAGGGGTGCATTCAGCCTCTCCTGCCATCTCCCTCCTTCTGCTGGGGAACTCCTGAGCCTCCCTCCCCACAGGGCAGGTCTCAGCATGAGCACTTCCCAGCAAAGGCCTCTCTCTAGCACAGACTTGTCCGCAGGCAAAACGGAAACACTTTGTAGAAGGCGGCTTTTAGCAAAGACTTCTCAGCATCTGGGATTTCCTTGTCACCCTTCTTCCCTCCCTCTGGTGCGCCAGCACACACACACACACACACACACACACACACACACACACACCACGGTGTGCTCACAGTTCCCAGGCCCTGCTCAGTCTATCAGGATAGGCCCCTCTCCCCAACCCCTCAAACACCACCGCCCTCAACAGTTCTCCCTCCTCTCCACTGCACAGATAGCATCTCCATGAGCAAGCAATCATCCTACAGCAGCATAATGAGGTGCTGTGGCCAGCTCAGCCAGCAGATCTTGGGATTACATCCAGGCCCACTGACAGCAATAAGAAGAAACTGTCAGAGCAGCAAAACCTCAGGCCACCTCCCTCCTCCTCTCTTCATCTACTACCCCTTAAAAATGACGGAGGGTTATGTTATGCATCGTCTGGTGAAATAATGCCTCAGAACTATAAACTGCTGATGGTGTCAGCTCATCTCAAAATAGGGGTTATGCTTGACTGGTTCCAATTACCCCCACCTCACCCGGCGTGGTCAGGGTTGGAGGAAGCTGAGCCCAGACGCGGGACAGCCCCAAGACTGGCTGATGGGGTAATGAATGCCTGCCGGAGTGGGAAGGGAGTGGAGTGCTACATAGGAACAGGGATGACTGCTTAGAAGTGAAGGGAGGATTGTGTAAGAGAGAGGGAAAGGTGCAGAAGAAAAAAGAGGGAGGGAGGAAGGGAAGAAAGACAGCAGGGGGGAAAAATGGGTGACAATAACCACGCAGTGTACACCTCAAACACTTTCACATGTAATCCTCATAGCAGTGGGAAGTAGGAATCATTCCATTTTACAGATAAGGAAGCTGCAGTTTAGAAAAGTTAAACGATTTCCCCCAGGTCACTCATATAAAACAGACGGAGTGTGTTTGCTGACTAGCAATTTACAGTGGCAATAAAAAGCTGACCAACTTTTAGTTGGTTGTATTGTTGCATAACACAAGTTCTCTACAGACAAGCACCCCTTATCACCTGGCCCCTGCCAGAGCAGAACCCTGCCATGACCCTGTGCTAGGCGCACACAGTCCAAGGTCACACTGCTGGCAGATGGCAACACTGGGACTGAACCTAAGGTCCATCTAACTCTAAGGGTTGTGTCAAGTCTTCTGTCCTGGGCCCGGCACACTTGCTGGTGCTCTTTATGCCATCCCTCCTGCTCCCCTCCCCCTTTCATGTCCACGGGAGTTCACTGGTCCTCTTCCAGACTCCTGGAACCCCCTATTCAGCCTAGGAGGAGGGGGGCTGCCTTACCCTCCAAGCGCCAGACTCACACCCCAAGAGGCTGGAGCTGGAGTGCAAACTGGGTTAGTTCCCCTGCAAACACTTGAGTTTCTGCACCACAATCATCTCCAGGGCCATTGCTGTCCATTTGGAAACCTGGAATCTCCTTCTGAAATATCTGCAAAACCAGATGCCTATATTCCTCTTTCTTTTACACCCTGCTCTCTCCTCCCATTTTTTCTCCTGCTTTACATTTTTGTGGTGTAGCCATTCATTCAACAAAACTATATAACATGCTTAACATGTGCTCTACTCTACTAAGCATAGGGGGCACAGAGAAGAGCAAAACGTGCAATAGTGCCTGCCTCCTGGAGCTTTATTCCAGCCAAGGACGACAGTCGATGAACAAGCAAATCCATATAGGAGAGGACCTCAGATGGTAAGGACTGCTAAGGGAAAGAGGAAACCAGGACGGGGGACAGGGAGTATATGGGGAGAAAGAGTTTTAAATAGGGAGCGATCTATAATCAAAGACCTGGAAGAGTTGAGGAACTGGCCATGTAGGTATTTGATTTAAAAAGTTCCCGGCTGAGAAAACAGCAAGTAAAGAAGTGTGTGAGACAGGAGTTTTTCTGCCTGTGTGATGGACAACCAGGAGGCCAGGGTGGCTGGAGCAGGGAGAGCAGTAGGACAGAAAGAGGGTGATGAGGTCAGTGAAAGGGAGAGCATACTATGTAGAGTCCTGCATGGCACTTACTCTGAGTAGGATGGGAAACCATTAGAGAGGTTTGAGCATAAAAGTAGCATGATCGAACATGTTTTTAAAGGATCACTGACTGTGTTAAGAAAAGATTGAAGAGGCAAAGGAGGACACAGGAAGACTAGCTGGAAGGACACGTCAGTAGACTCCGTGAGAAGTAATGGGCTTGGACCAATGGTGGCAGTGGTAGTGGTGAGAAGTAGTAAGAATTCAGATACATTATGAAGGTAGGATTTGCCAATGGATTGAATGCAGGATATGGAGAAAATACAGGATGATTCCCAGATTTGAGACCTGAGCTACTGTAGTGATAGTGAGCCTAGCAAGTGGAACATATTTAGTAAGAACCTTTGGGAGAACGGTCTTGGATATATTAAAGTTGAGATGCCTCTTTGATATCTAAATAGAGACACTGATAAAAACATACATGTAGGGCAGGTCTCAGCATGAGCACTTCCCAGCATAGGCCTCTCTCTAGCACAGACTTGTCCGCAGGCAAAACGGAAACACTTTGTAGAAGGCGGCTTTTAGCAAAGACTTCTCAGCATCTGGGATTTCCTTGTCACCCTTCTTCCCTCCCTCTGGTGCGCCAGCACACACACACACACACACACACACACACACACACACACACCACGGTGTGCTCACAGTTCCCAGGCCCTGCTCAGTCTATCAGGATAGGCCCCTCTCCCCAACCCCTCAAACACCACCGCCCTCAACAGTTCTCCCTCCTCTCCACTGCACAGATAGCATCTCCATGAGCAAGCAATCATCCTACAGCAGCATAATGAGGTGCTGTGGCCAGCTCAGCCAGCAGATCTTGGGATTACATCCAGGCCCACTGACAGCAATAAGAAGAAACTGTCAGAGCAGCAAAACCTCAGGCCACCTCCCTCCTCCTCTCTTCATCTACTACCCCTTAAAAATGACGGAGGGTTATGTTATGCATCGTCTGGTGAAATAATGCCTCAGAACTATAAACTGCTGATGGTGTCAGCTCATCTCAAAATAGGGGTTATGCTTGACTGGTTCCAATTACCCCCACCTCACCCGGCGTGGTCAGGGTTGGAGGAAGCTGAGCCCAGACGCGGGACAGCCCCAAGACTGGCTGATGGGGTAATGAATGCCTGCCGGAGTGGGAAGGGAGTGGAGTGCTACATAGGAACAGGGATGACTGCTTAGAAGTGAAGGGAGGATTGTGTAAGAGAGAGGGAAAGGTGCAGAAGAAAAAAGAGGGAGGGAGGAAGGGAAGAAAGACAGCAGGGGGGAAAAATGGGTGACAATAACCACGCAGTGTACACCTCAAACACTTTCACATGTAATCCTCATAGCAGTGGGAAGTAGGAATCATTCCATTTTACAGATAAGGAAGCTGCAGTTTAGAAAAGTTAAACGATTTCCCCCAGGTCACTCATATAAAACAGACGGAGTGTGTTTGCTGACTAGCAATTTACAGTGGCAATAAAAAGCTGACCAACTTTTAGTTGGTTGTATTGTTGCATAACACAAGTTCTCTACAGACAAGCACCCCTTATCACCTGGCCCCTGCCAGAGCAGAACCCTGCCATGACCCTGTGCTAGGCGCACACAGTCCAAGGTCACACTGCTGGCAGATGGCAACACTGGGACTGAACCTAAGGTCCATCTAACTCTAAGGGTTGTGTCAAGTCTTCTGTCCTGGGCCCGGCACACTTGCTGGTGCTCTTTATGCCATCCCTCCTGCTCCCCTCCCCCTTTCATGTCCACGGGAGTTCACTGGTCCTCTTCCAGACTCCTGGAACCCCCTATTCAGCCTAGGAGGAGGGGGGCTGCCTTACCCTCCAAGCGCCAGACTCACACCCCAAGAGGCTGGAGCTGGAGTGCAAACTGGGTTAGTTCCCCTGCAAACACTTGAGTTTCTGCACCACAATCATCTCCAGGGCCATTGCTGTCCATTTGGAAACCTGGAATCTCCTTCCGAAATATCTGCAAAACCAGATGCCTATATTCCTCTTTCTTTTATACCCTGCTCTCTCCTCCCATTTTTTCTCCTGCTTTACATTTTTGTGGTGTAGCCATTCATTCAACAAAACTATATAACATGCTTAACATGTGCTCTACTCTACTAAGCATAGGGGGCACAGAGAAGAGCAAAACGTGCAATAGTGCCTGCCTCCGGAAGCTGTATTCCAGCCAAGGACGACAGTCGATGAACAAGCAAATCCATATAGGAGAGGACCTCAGATGGTAAGGACTGCTAAGGGAAAGAGGAAACCAGGACGGGGGACAGGGAGTATATGGGGAGAAAGAGTTTTAAATAGGGAGCCATCTGTAATCAAAGACCTAGAAGAGTTGAGGAACTGGCCATGTAGGTATTTGATTTAAAAAGTTCCCGGCTGAGAAAACAGCAAGTAAAGAAGTGTGTGAGACAGGAGTTTTTCTGCCTGTGTGATGGACAACCAGGAGGCCAGGGTGGCTGGAGCAGGGAGAGCAGTAGGACAGAAAGAGGGTGATGAGGTCAGTGAAAGGGAGAGCATACTATGTAGAGTCCTGCATGGCACTTACTCTGAGTAGGATGGGAAACCATTAGAGAGGTTTGAGCATAAAAGTAGCATGATCGAACATGTTTTTAAAGGATCACTGACTGTGTTAAGAAAAGATTGAAGAGGCAAAGGAGGACACAGGAAGACTAGCTGGAAGGACACGTCAGTAGACTCCGTGAGAAGTAATGGGCTTGGACCGATGGTGGCAGTGGTAGTGGTGAGAAGTAGTAAGAATTCAGATACATTATGAAGGTAGGATTTGCCAATGGATTGAATGCAGGATATGGAGAAAATACAGGATGATTCCCAGATTTGAGACCTGAGCTACTGTAGTGATAGTGAGCCTAGCAAGTGGAACATATTTAGTAAGAACCTTTGGGAGAACGGTCTTGGATATATTAAAGTTGAGATGCCTCTTTGATATCTAAATAGAGACACTGATAAAAACATACATGTAGAGCGCAGAGAGGAAGTTTAGGATAAAGATATGCCTTGGCAGCCATGAATGGATAGATAGTATCTAAAGTCATGAGGATGTGTGATGTCACCAAAGGAATGAGTATAGATAAAGATGAGAAAGGGCACAAGGGATGAGTCAGGGTGCTGCGCTGTCAAGAGGTTGGGGATATGAAGAGGAACTTGCTAAGAAGACTGACGAGAAGCAGCCATTAATGCGGCAAGAAGATCAGGAGAGTGTGGTATCTGGAAACCAAAAGAAGAAAGTGTTTCCGGGAAAAGGGAATAACTGGCCATGTCAAATACTGCTGATAACTCAAGTTAAATGAGGGCTGAGAACAGAGCACTGAATTTAGCAATGTGGAGGTCACTGGTAATCTTCACAAGAGGTATTCTCTTGTTATTATTTTTCTTCTTCTCCTATTAGTCATATATATACCTGACAGCTGGGTCTATGGAAAATAGTAGTAAACTAGGAATAGAGGGGCACTTCCTCAACTTCATAAAGAATATCTACAAAAACCTACAGCTAACATCATACTTAATGACAAGAAACTTGAAGCTTTCCCACTAAAATCAGGAATAAGACAAAGATGTCCCCTTTCACCACTGCTTTTTGACATTATCCTAGAAGTCATAGCTAATACAATAAGACAAGAAAAGGAAATAAAACATATAGAGATTGAGAAAGGAGGAAATAGTGAAGACCTGACTTGCGTAACTTGAGTCAAAAGCACACATCCTCTTCCAAGTAGAATCCCAAGCATCCAAAAAAATACTGGTGTCCAGTTAAGTACAAGTTCCCCCAGGCACAGGACAGGTAAGGCACATCATGTCACTTGCTCAAATAGAAAAGGTAAACACCTGTCTCTGAGTCCTGAAATATCTGCAATATCGATAACAATGACAACAATATCCAGTTGTTTAGAACTTTTCATTTTTCTATCTTGATGCTTATTGCTTTGTGTGTCTCTATCCTAGCCTAAGTTTCATCAATAATTCAAGGAACCTGCACACACAGGGCTATAGATGAGCCCTAATGTGTATTAAGAGGGCTCAAAATCATGTTGATAACTTTCCACACAGATACATGGCTAAATTATTGGCATGCTTTGGCTTCAAATTAGGCCACAAAAGTGTTGACTGGTGGAAGTCCTCAAGATTCATCTTCCCCACCAGATTCATCTGAGGATAGAGACTGTCTTTTTTTTTTTTTAAATCTCTGTATCCTTAGTACCAAGCACACTAGCTGAGACAGAGTAGGCACCTAATAATTGTTGAGTGAATGAATGAATCTTCTTTGAGTGTCTCTAATCAGACATGTGTCTACACTAACCCAAATGAGCTTTAATGAAGATTGAATTCTTATGTAAACAGCCAAACCGGATCATGGAGGATAGCTAAAACCCTGCAAAAGGGTTTTGCACTATTTAATCCATCTACATAGATGCAATAAACTGTATTCTGGCCATATAATTTCTTACTTGGAGCTCTGAAAATCCTGTCTCTCTTCCACAGACCTCCATTATTCCTCCAGGAGGTTATGTCTATATAGATGCATCACTTGCGAGCCTCTTGCCGGAGCTGTCACCATTCTAACTTTCTGGTGGTTAGCCACAACTTGCAGTGAAAAAGTCTATTGGATTTATGACCAAGGCAAATTAATGTCCCCGTAATGGCAATTGTAGTGGACTTGTGGGGAAAAAATAAGACCATAATGTTTATGTGTTTATGTGTTTTTAATGTTTATGGGTTGATGTTATAGCCCCGGTCCTCAGAATAGGTGTGTCTGAATTAGCTCATTACTAAGGAGGTTACAGGCATGAAGAATTTCTGCTAACTACCCAAGCTCATAAATGCCTCCAAATGGCTTTTTTCCACTTTTATGGGGCCAATCCTCAGATCCCCACACACATAAAAGGAGTTAGAGGGATCCACTAGCCTCAGAGGGACTCCCAGCTCCAGCTCGCCCCACTCTGCAATTGCTGCTTTGCTCTCGCCCAGGAAACCATCATGTCTTGCCGCTCCTACCAAGTCAGCTCTGGTCGCCATGTGGGCAACTTCAGCTCTTGCTCAGCAGCGGCCCCGCAGAACCTAAACCGCTTCCGGGCAAGCTCTGTCTCCTGCCGGAGTGGGCCCAGCTTCCGGGGCCTTGGTGGCTTTGGTAGTCGGAGCGTCATCACCTATGGATCATGCTCACCCCGGACAGCAGCTGTGTGCCCTCGCCCTGTCCGCTGTGGAGCTGGCTTTGGTGCTAGCAGTGGGATGGCCTTTGGCTTTGGTGCTGGGTGTGGTGCTAATCTAGGGTTTGGGGCCGGCAGTGGTGTTGGTCTGGGATTTGGAGCCACCAGTAGGCTTGGCTATGGCTTCGGTGGCCCCGGCTTTGGCTACAGAGTTGGAGGAGTTGGAGTCTCAGCAACCCCATCTATCACACCAGTGACTGTTAACCAGAGCCTGCTGACCCCCCTCAACCTGGAGATTGACCCCAATGCTCAGAGAGTGAAGAAGGATGAGAAAGAGCAAATCAAGACACTCAACAACAAATTCGCCTCCTTCATTGACAAGGTACCTATGACAACTGAATCTCTGGGTCTGGGATGATGAGAGCTGAAATGCATTCAGGTGTTCTTTTCCTTAAGAAGAAAAGGCCCAGGCCTAGGGCATTGACACCCAGATCCTTCAAGTGTGAACCAAAGGCATTGTGGTATGATCTCCCAGTCACTCTGCTGCAGAGCAAGGACAAGCCTGAGGAGTACTGCATGGTGGGGTAGACTAACATACTGGTTATGTCTTCTGGAGGAAAGAGGAACATCCAGCCAAATCTGAGGGCATCTGGACAAACTAAAACCTACCACCTAGTCACTTAAAAATATCCCCCAAACAGGCTAGAAACAATAGGACTTCAGCCAGGTGTTGACTGGTAGAAGTTTAAAATGTTTTATCCTTTGAGATCCTCACGCTCTCTGAAGTTTTCGTAGTTCCTGAGGCTGAATTACCACATCTGTTCAGGCTTAGGAAAGTAGAGAATGGAGTTGAGTAATTTTTGTAAAAAACAAGCAAAGAACTCATACCTCCCAAGTGGGTTATCCGATTCAGCCTAGGTGCCTAGATTGAGAAAAATAGTGGAGAACGACCATAGGTAGTCATTGATATTCAGGATGATGAGGGGAATAATGCTGTGGAACTGACATCCCACCAACCATGTCTTCATGGAGTGGGAAGGCTCTGATTGTGTCTGAGCTTGGAAACTCACTTCTACGAGCTTCCGTTTCCTCATCTAAAATAAGGGGTTGGAGCAAATGATCACTGAGTTCTCCTCCAGCTCTGTAAGTCTCAGTTGATGAAATATCTGGGATGGTGGGTATGACTGACCTGAGAATTCCCACATCCTAATGCCATATTCCACCCCAAGTGTACTTTACTCTGCTCCTCATTTCCTGCCAGGGATGGCTGACTTCAGTTTTTAGATATAGACAAACCCCAACTCAAGCAGAGTCAATCTTTCCAACTTCCCAGTGAACCAGCTTACACCTTTCGCAGAGGATAGAAGGAGAAATGGTACTGAAGTAGTTTGGTTCAAAAGTCTTTGTTTGTAGCTGAGCCTGGCTGAGCATGAGAAGGTCACAGACCTGCTCTTCCAGGTTCTACCGAATTAGAGGAGGAATGAAAGTCAACAGAAGAGAGAACGACGTCACCGCAAGGTTGAGAGCCGTGTCTGGCCATCTGAAGAACTGGTCAACTCTGTCAAACACTTCGATTGCCTTTTCTGTGCCCCTGTGGATTTAGGTGCGGTTCCTGGAACAGCAGAATAAACTTCTAGAAACCAAGTGGAACTTCCTCCAAGAGCAGAAATGTGCCAAGAGCAACTTGGAGCCCCTCTTCGAGAACTACATCACCAACCTGCGGAGGCAGCTGGATATAGCAAACAGCGACCGGGCCCGGCTGGAAGCTGAGAGGAACCAAATGCAGGATGTCCTTGAGGGTTTCAAGAAGAAGTGAGTGGCATCTGGACTGCACTGACCAAGGATGGGCATGAGCAGGTTGCCAAAGCAGCAGCCAAGCTCAGATGAGAGCAGCTGGAAAGAACAGGGTTGAATGTTGGTTTAAAAATACAGCCTGGAGACAGAAGTGGGGGGCAGTGATATGTAAGGGAGCAGGAGGAGGCTGTCCATGGAACCTGAGGAAAAAGGAGACTGAATTGGGCATGGTTTCTCCTTAATCCTGCCTGTGGGAATGGGTGAGTTGGCCCCAGAAAAAGGAGCCCTCTGGTTTTGAGAACAGTGCCCAGATTTAGCAACAAGCTGGGTCCTACTACCTCTATGGTAAAATGCAATGGCCCTAAATCTTTTCCAGCAGAAGAGCTTAGCAATGGGCCAGCTTTTCAGACCCCACATCCAATTTGAGAAATTAAAAGGGATTTGGAGAAACTGAAGGTCACTGGCTCATATAAGGTCTTAAAGAAAGAACAGAATGTCTGAGTGCATGTATGTGGCAACAGAGAGCCATGCTCCTGGATGGAGCAGCGAGGAAGTTGGAAGTCATTGGCTCTCAGTTCAGAATGAAAACTCACCCTCTTAATTCTTACCATTCAGGTATGAAGAGGAGGTGGGATTCCGGGCCAGCGCTGAGAATGAGTTTGTGGCTCTTAAGAAGGTAAGGGAGAGTAACAGGTCCAGGCAAACTTCTCCAGATAGGCAAATGTTCTCAAGACCCTACCACCAGGAAACTGCCCAGGCAGCCCTGTGGAGTCTGGGACCACTCATACAGAGTGAGACCCCCTAAGGTCACAACAGGCTCCCTCCAAAGTTCTGATTTAGCCTCAGATGATTTAGAATTGGTTAAATTATTTAGGTGGCCTTTTAAGAGTCTTGGATTATCCAAAGTCTCCTTGCCTCTAAATAAACTTCAGGAAAGGTCCAGCAACCCCAGGGGAGTTTTATGTTGCAGTAGGGAGAAGAATAATAGTCACTAAGCTGTGTTTCCATCCGATGACTTTATCACACACCTCTCAACCTTGGCTTGGCTCTGAGGGGATTGGTCTGATCTTCCCACCCATCTCCAGACTCTGCCACAGTTAAACAGTGCACGAGTAATGAGCATCTTACCCTTTTCTCTTCTATGCAGGATGTGGATGCAGCTTTCTTAAATAAATCTGATCTGGAGACCAATGTGGATACCCTAGTTCAGGAAATTGACTTCCTGAAAACTCTATACATGGCGGTAAGGGCTTATCCCCTCTGAGTCATACAAGATCAGTGCTTGGTCTGGACGCTCTGGGGGCTTCATCTGGATTGACATTTTTTCTAACATTTTGCGTCATACATCTCTCCCCCCTCTAAAATCTATATCCTTTGTATGTTGATATATCTACAAGTGGAGAAGCTAAGGTAAGCAGGCTTCTCATCAGCTGGACTCTGGTCTATGAATAAACTCTTTGGATCTATGTTCTGACCCTTGTTTGGCCAATTCAAAGATTGGGATCAGAGAATGTCACTTGTTATCTTTTTATCAGAAGACTCTGGAAAACTGATTTGCTAGGAGATGTAAGAAAAATTGTGTTTAATCTAATCAGCTCTCTTTTGCTCCATAAGTAGTCTGTTTGGTCTGGTCAGAACCAGCCAGAACTGAATGTCTGGCTCTGGATGGAAATGCTGAAGAAAGCTCCTTCTAGAGTCTTCACCTTGTAGGCTAGTACCAAGCTCCTCAGTTCTATTTAGGACATGGGATATAGAAATTCCTAGACCACCATGTTCTGAAATATCGTCAGCTTTCCATGATCCATGAATGGCACAGCCATTTTGTGAATAATCGAAAGAAAAGTTTAAGCCCTAGTGTGGCTCTCACTCCTCTCCACCAAGTTTTTGGCCCCTATGGTTTTAATATTCACCTAAGCAAGTTAGGGTATTCAAAGGATGCGTCCGAGCATTTAAGAAGGGTTTGAAGTCAACTCGAAATGGTTCTTGGTCATGTCTTTTTCTTTGTCCTTGGTTTGGATGGCCTGCTCCATTGCTTTTTTATGAACAAATGAGCAATGCTTTCTGCTCCTGACACCACATCCTGGGGACCCTGTGGCAGTGTCCCAGCCACCGATGGGACTCTGAGTCCATCTTCCTGAATCTTGCTGATCTTCCAACACAGGAAATCCAGTTGCTGCAGTCGCACATCTCAGAGACATCGGTCATCGTGAAGATGGACAACAGCCGGGACCTGGACTTGGATGGAATCATCACCGAAATTAAGGCCCAGTATGAAGAGGTCGCCAGGCGCAGTCGGGCTGATGCTGAGGCCTGGTACCAGACCAAGGTGAGCAGGAGCGGGCTGGGGAAGGATGTAGGCAACCCTGGCATGAGACTCATGTACAATGAAATGGACCCAGTGGAGATCTGGGGCCCTCAACTCAGCTGGGGCTATGTTCCTGGCCCAACCTTTGAGCCCTTGGAACATCCTTTTATTCCTTCACCAGTACGAAGAAATGCGAGTGACAGCTGGCCAACACTGTGACAACCTGCGTAACACACGGAATGAGATCAATGACCTGACCCGCCTGATCCAGAGGCTGAAGGCAGAGATCGAACATGCCAAGGCTCAGGTGGGCAAAGGAAAGGAGAGAAGAGGCAGAGTCCTGAGCTTTGGGGATCCCCAAGTCTGATGGTGTGAGGGAGACCACAAGGACCCAGAAACAGAGGAATGAAGGGATTAGTCTAGGAAGACTTCCTGGAGGAGGAAAGTGTGGAAAGGAAGGAGAGTCTTCCATATAGAAGAAAAGGCCTGGGGCTGACTTGGAAGGGCAGGTGAGGCAGAAAGAATAGCTTTACTCTCTGGACCTCATGGTTCTTGGAGTGGCAGACATCAGGGAGTACAAAATCAGTGGGAATGGAAACTGAAGCAAAACAATGCTCTGTCCCCTGGTGACATCAAACTACGGAATCACAGTCCCTAGGAAAGCAACCGCCATGGGCTCCATCCCTGGCCTGGCACCAGGCTGTGTCCCCACCAACAGTGGGCAGTGTTTCTGCCCCCACTAAGGATCCCCTAGACCCTGCCAAAGTCCATCTGCAAACTGCCCTCCTTGCAGCGGGCCAAGCTGGAGGCTGCAGTGGCCGAGGCGGAGCAGCAGGGTGAGGCAGCCCTCAACGATGCCAAATGCAAGCTGGCGGACCTGGAGGGCGCCCTGCAGCAGGCTAAGCAGGACATGGCGCGGCAGCTGCGCGAGTACCAGGAGCTCATGAA
>NW_011889252.1:86208-115478 GCF_000151845.1 Pteropus vampyrus
GAAAGAAAAGTTTAAGCCCTAGTGTGGCTCTCACTCCTCTCCACCAAGTTTTTGGCCCCTATGGTTTTAATATTCACCTAAGCAAGTTAGGGTATTCAAAGGATGCGTCCGAGCATTTAAGAAGGGTTTGAAGTCAACTCGAAATGGTTCTTGGTCATGTCTTTTTCTTTGTCCTTGGTTTGGATGGCCTGCTCCATTGCTTTTTTATGAACAAATGAGCAATGCTTTCTGCTCCTGACACCACATCCTGGGGACCCTGTGGCAGTGTCCCAGCCACCGATGGGACTCTGAGTCCATCTTCCTGAATCTTGCTGATCTTCCAACACAGGAAATCCAGTTGCTGCAGTCGCACATCTCAGAGACATCGGTCATCGTGAAGATGGACAACAGCCGGGACCTGGACTTGGATGGAATCATCACCGAAATTAAGGCCCAGTATGAAGAGGTCGCCAGGCGCAGTCGGGCTGATGCTGAGGCCTGGTACCAGACCAAGGTGAGCAGGAGCGGGCTGGGGAAGGATGTAGGCAACCCTGGCATGAGACTCATGTACAATGAAATGGACCCAGTGGAGATCTGGGGCCCTCAACTCAGCTGGGGCTATGTTCCTGGCCCAACCTTTGAGCCCTTGGAACATCCTTTTATTCCTTCACCAGTACGAAGAAATGCGAGTGACAGCTGGCCAACACTGTGACAACCTGCGTAACACACGGAATGAGATCAATGACCTGACCCGCCTGATCCAGAGGCTGAAGGCAGAGATCGAACATGCCAAGGCTCAGGTGGGCAAAGGAAAGGAGAGAAGAGGCAGAGTCCTGAGCTTTGGGGATCCCCAAGTCTGATGGTGTGAGGGAGACCACAAGGACCCAGAAACAGAGGAATGAAGGGATTAGTCTAGGAAGACTTCCTGGAGGAGGAAAGTGTGGAAAGGAAGGAGAGTCTTCCATATAGAAGAAAAGGCCTGGGGCTGACTTGGAAGGGCAGGTGAGGCAGAAAGAATAGCTTTACTCTCTGGACCTCATGGTTCTTGGAGTGGCAGACATCAGGGAGTACAAAATCAGTGGGAATGGAAACTGAAGCAAAACAATGCTCTGTCCCCTGGTGACATCAAACTACGGAATCACAGTCCCTAGGAAAGCAACCGCCATGGGCTCCATCCCTGGCCTGGCACCAGGCTGTGTCCCCACCAACAGTGGGCAGTGTTTCTGCCCCCACTAAGGATCCCCTAGACCCTGCCAAAGTCCATCTGCAAACTGCCCTCCTTGCAGCGGGCCAAGCTGGAGGCTGCAGTGGCCGAGGCGGAGCAGCAGGGTGAGGCAGCCCTCAACGATGCCAAATGCAAGCTGGCGGACCTGGAGGGCGCCCTGCAGCAGGCTAAGCAGGACATGGCGCGGCAGCTGCGCGAGTACCAGGAGCTCATGAACGCCAAGCTGGGCCTGGACATCGAGATCGCCACCTACAGGCGCCTGCTGGAGGGCGAGGAGATCCGGTGAGCGCTCAGTGCACCCAGAGGGAATGAGGTCAGACTTGGGCATCTGGACTAAGTAGGGGGAGGGGCCCAGGTGAAGAACTGCTAAAATAAACAATCTCTAGAAGTAACAGGGACTTTCCTGCAAACATTAGTTGGGTTGCTCCTGGTGGAGGTGGAGGGGAATTAGAAGCTGCCTCTAAATTTGTGCCTCCTTAATGCAAGTTTGTAGACAAGCAGCACCAGAATCGTGGGGAGTTTTGCTTGATTGGTTAGCTTGTTTAAAATGATGATAACACATTTCCTCAAATATTTTGATTCAAAGGTTTGGGGGTAGGTTCTAGGAACACGTAGTTTTTCAGAACTCTGGATGCTTGTACAGCCAAGGGCGAGAACCACCGGTCTATCGGTCCACTCAGCCAAGAAAGCTCTCCTGAGAGCAAGCAGGTTTTCAGGGAACAACGCTACTTGTGACCTCACTTATTTCTTTCTCTCTATAGGATCTGCGAAGGTGTTGGACCAGTAAACATATGTAAGAAACTTAAGTCTTTTCCTCTTCACATTTCTCTCCTGGGGCCCTTCAAATTTCCTGTAAAGTCAGGCTCACATTGGGGTCAGGAGCCCATGGCTGGGCTGGCCAGGGCCATCAGGGGAGCAGGGACTATCGAGCCCCTAAACTGGGAGCATCCCCTTAGCGGAGGTCTGAGATCTCCCCAGAGCCTGCTTCCCCAAAGTAAGCAATCACCAAGGTTTGCAAGGCCTCCTTGGTAGAAGAGGGTTCTGGAAGAGAGTCAGCCTTTTTGCTTTGAGTGGTCTTGTCCTTCAAGGCAAAGGCCAGGAAAGGAATAGAAAGACCTGTACCATGGAGTACCCTCCCTCACAATGGCAGGGGATGGGACAAGGCTGAATGGAAGTCCCTTTGCTGCTGCTGCCGGACAAAGTATTGGTTGTACCCAAAGCAGGCAGGGACCGTGCTGGGCACTGCAGGGTGAGAGCACAGAGGAGGTGGGCCCCAGTCCTTGCTGTCTAGGATTATTATCTTCTTGGGAAGTTCAGTTCTATCTACTGTCAGCCTAATCCTCCCAGGAACCCTGAAGGGAGGAACAGGCACTGGCACTCTCCCTGTCTCTAAGAGAAAAAACGAAGTCACATAGTAAGAGGCACAACCAGAAGTCAAACCCAGACTTCTGATTCCAAAAGTACAAATATACGTAGACATGTGTGGAGCCAAGTGCTAAACTGGGTGGGTCAGATAGTCAGAGCTGCAAGTGCTTGGATAACAGTGCCTGCTGAGGGGGAGGCAGCAAGGAGGTCAGGCTTGAGTGGAGAGCACAGATAGCAGGAAGGATTCTGGTAAGAGGAGAGGTAAGGAGAGAACCTCCACGGATGGCAGATGATCTAAGCAAGCTTTAGATTAGGGTTCTGGGACACAGAGGTGTGCCCAGTGGAGACCAGAGGGCTACAGAGCAGGGCCATCAGTGGGTCGATCTGAAGAGAGCTGGCAAGTGACTCTTGGAGGGGGTAATGTAGGGACCACCAAGGTGCAGGATGTAATTGGAAGAGAAGCCCCAGGGTTTCACGAGAGCCATTGCTCCAGCTGTCTGAATAATGCAGCTCACTAACCCCTCAACACAGCACAGGCCAACTTTGGCTACATATATACGACAGTCAACCTATAGCTATATGCAAGTATCTGGGGAATTGGCTGAATTCTTCCATTTTAATCTGAATGTTTGACTTTAGTGGAGTCACAGCCCTTGAGCCACCCAGACACGGGAAAGTGGGTATTGACTGTATAGCCAATGGGAACCACTTAGACCCAGGCCACTTCCCTGATGCCACCAGACCTGCCCTCCCACCCCCTAGTGGGGAACGTGGAGGATATGGCAGCCTTGCTGATGGTCTCTCCCTCCCGCAGCCGTGAGCAGCTCCCGAGGCGGCGTGGTGTGTGGACCTGAGCCCCTGGTCACCAGCTCCACCGTCTCCCGTGGCGGAGTCACCTTCTCCAGCAGCAGCATCCGTTCTGGGGGAGCCTGCGGCTCCAGCCTGGGCAGTGCCCGGGTCAATGCGGGCTGTGGAGACCTTCTGAGCGTGGGCTCTCGGGGAGGCTCGGGCCTTGCCGGTGAAGCTTGTGCCTCCAGCGTCCCCTGTCCGCTGCCCACCGAGGGCGGCTTCAGCAGCTGCAGCGGTGGCCGCAGCAGCCGCGGCTCCAGTGTCCGCTTCGTGTCCACCACCACCTCCCGCCGGACCAAGTACTGAGAGCCAACCACCAGCTAGACGCCACCCAGGGAAGAACCATTTCAGTATCTCTTGTCCCCGGTTGGAGGGGGCTCCAGCTACCCCTCCTGCCAGGAAACCACACAACTCTCTCCAGGGGCTGCTCTGCCAGGCCTGTGTCCTCTAGAGGACTTTTTTTTTTGCCACCTACAGGCTCCATCCGCAGCCCCAGCCAGACTGGCTTCTCCCTGACTCCCAATTTCCTTCCTTTGGATCATTCCCCACCACCCAGCTGAACAGACTCAAGATATGCAGATTCAATACAATCACAAAAATTGGAGAGAAAAAGATCAGTCCAAAGCAAAAAAAAAAAAAAAAGTTTGGGCGCATTGCCATTCTAGCTTTGGATGAACTTGGAGAATGGAGAGTTGACTGCCCACACTGCAGGCATCCTCAGCCTGCCGTCCTTTCCCTCCTTCCTCTTCCTTTTCCTGGCAGGAGGTTCTTTTCTTCTTTTTCTGACCCAGAAGGTTCCACAGTCCTTGGTGGCCCAGGGGTTCCTTTAGTCTCCTGAGATGGTTCTTCTCCAAGGGGCATATGTCCTGGCTGCTTCTCTTCCTGGGTTGTTGGTTTAACTCTGGCATGTGAGTTCATGAGGTGGGATGGTTGCTCGTGGAGAGGCTGGCTCTGCACTCTCCATACCCCTGAGGCAGTGCGAGAGAGGCCCAGCCCTGTCTGCTGCGAGAGGGTTTATGTCTGCAAGCTCCAGGGAGGCCTGGGATGGGGTGCGGTGAAGTGCCTGTTTGTATTGCTCTTTGTGTGCCTAGGTTTTCAATAAACTTGCCAAGCTAACATCATTAGGACTCTGGCCTCTCCTTCTGGATCATGCTGGGGATGGGGGAAATTGTCTTCTAGACTCCACCAGCACCCCCTACCCTGGGGACTTGCCAAGGGTGGAGGCCGGTGTCCTGGACACAAGGGAGGTGCTGAGGAAAGAGAGCTCAGGCCCTTCCCTGGAGAGGCTCACAGTTCAATGAGGAAGGGAAGGCATATGGCAAAGTTTCTTCAAATAAGTGCCAAGCAGCCCACTTCTCTCCAGGCCTTACATCCCATAGGTGCCTTACACCCCATAGGTGCCCTTCTCTTAAGCAAAGCGAACTCTCCTATTTGCCCCCTGAGTCCCACCCCACACCCAGTTCCTCTGAGATCATTGCAGGGGAGGCCTGATCATTCTGTCCTCACTCTTGTCCTCATCTAACTCATTCTCCACGAGGCTGCTCTAGAACTCTTCCTCACATGGCAAACTGATCATGGCTTTCCCTTGCTTATGGCCCTCAGTGGCTCCCCACTGCCTTCCAAAACAGCTCAGACTTCTTAACATGGAGTATAAACTCTGAGTGATCTGCTCATACACCCCACTTCCACCTCCCATGTATCTGACTTTTGGCCTCGTATCCTTTATTCATTCATTCATTCATTTATTCAACAAACATTTGATAAGTTCTTACTACATGCTAGGCCTGATGATGGAGAAATAGTAGTGGTCAATGGACAGCCAAACAGGCGATTGTGACTCAATATGCTAAGTGCTGTATTAAGAGTAGAATCAATGTTACAGTGCACAAAAGAGGGGCCCAGCCCAGACTTGGAGCATCATTAAAAGCTTCCGGGAGGGTGTGGTCTCCCAGCAGAGATGTGAAGAATGATGAGCTAGCCATACTAAGAAGGAAGACATGTCCCAAGCACAGGCAACAGTGTGTGCAAAAGCCAAGAAGTTGAAGAGAGCATCCCCAGTTTGAAGACCTGCCTGGGGTTGAATATGACTATAGCATAGAGTAGAGAAGCAGCACACGTTGGGGCAGGAATCAGCCAAGATGCAGTCATGACCAGCACCCTGGGCAGAGCCCCATTAGGAAACAGATCTCACAGCAGGGACTACGCGCTACTGTCTCACCTCAAGAGTCCTCCTTAGAGAGCAGAAAGCACATCTTCCATCTTTGTATATGCTGCCTTGGCCAGACCTTAGCCAACAACCTGAGCACTTACACATTGCTCTGCTCACAGCCGAAGGCCTGCCTGACCCTGGACTCACCAGTCACCTGCCCTCCTGCTTCCAGGGGCTCATGACTTCCCATCCCATCTACTATGTGTAGTCAGGTGACAGCAACGTCAAGGCTGTCCCCATCTGGCCTTGATGCCTCTCCTCGGCCAGACTCACATTAACTTATTTCCTCAGCTCCAAGTTCACCCTTACTGCCTACTCTATGCAAATGGATCTGATCCCTTTAAATATTTCCTCTTGCCAGCAGGCACAAAGTTAAGCCTTGTCAATAGGCATTTCCATAGACGTTGGGGAGATGTTGTGGAGTAGGGGAATTTGCTTCATTGTGCTCTCTGCAGTTTCTCCAGTGCAGGTTCCTGCAACACAGACGGCTTCAGTACTATCAGACCCTACCATGCACAGCAACAACAGCACCCAGAAGCCATGGGCGTCCCCCAGCACCCTGCTTGGGCAATTTCATAGCAAAGTGTCTCCAACAAGACACCTCCTTGTGAAAAGCTTTCCCCAGCACTCTACAGTGTGGATTTCTAGTAACTTCTGGATGAAAGATTCCCAGCAAGGTCCATTGGTGTAGCACCAGAGAGAATTCTTGGAACTCAATGAGCAGTGGATATGCCCTCTCTGATGAAATCTAAATCTCAGCTGTGGCTTTTCCTTGGGGCCTCCATCACAGCCCTTAGGGTAATGGCTGTTCCTTACCTCTGTCATTTCTATACTCTTTAGAGTTCTTTTTACTTCTTACTAGCCAGTTCCTCAGAACTCTAACCTCCAATATGGCCTGCATGAAACTTCCCCTGTTCAAGTTACTGTGTAGTACTGTCCCTTGATTGGACCCTGACTGACACATGCCACTTGGATGGCATTGCTTCCAATCTCTTGGGCTGGAGAACAAGCCAACACTGGAACTCCTTGGGCTCCAGCCATCAGGTTTTTTCTCGCTCTATCCCACCCACTGCCATAAGTGACCTCACCCAGTCAGTCTTGTGGCTGTAAATGCCACCCATATGCCAGTGACTCCTGAGTTTATATCTCCAGCCCAGACCTTCCATTAACTACGGGCTGGCGTAAATGGATTGCTCACTGACATCGCCATTTGTGTATCTAATGAGCATCTCAAACTAAACATGTTCCCAAACAAACTCATCTCCCTTCTTCCCCCTCCATGTTCTTCCTTCCATATTGACAGTAATTTCATTCAGTTGCTCAAAATAAAACAAAACAAAAACAAAAACAAAAACAAAAACAATCCCTTGGAATCACCTTGAACCCCTCTATTTCTCTCACATTAGCAAATCTTGTCAGCCTAACCTTCAAATAATATCTAGAACCCAACAGCTTCTCACCACCTCCATGACTATCACTGAGACCCAAACTGCCATGACTCTTGCCTGGACTACTGCAGTAACCTCCCAACTGGGCTCTCTGCTTCTCCTCTTGCCTCCTTCAGTCTGTCCTCAAAAAAACAGCCAAAGTGATCCTATGAAAACTAGCTGACTTCGAGTTCCATCCATGATGGCATAAGCCTATTTATAGCCTCTTTCCTACTGATTACAACTAAATACTCTGGATAAAATTTTTAAAACAAAACAAAACAAAACAAAAACTGGCAGAGGACTCTGAAAAGTAAACAAAACCAGGTAGATTATGGTGGTAAGACAAAACTTGAAGAAGTGACCCGTGTATTTTTTTTTTTCCCCTCTGCTTACATGGCTTGAGCTGAGAGTGGGCCTCAGTTGTTGGGCTGTGGACCATCAGCCTGACCAGCTAAAACTCCAATAGAAACCCAGTCTTTCTAACCAGAGGAAGCAGGAAAAAAGGTCCCTGTGAGTTGGAAAATATGGAAGGGGAATCCTCATGTTTTTCTCTCGTGGCTTTGCCCCCGAGTGTAGATACCAGTCATGGAGCTATGTCACAGCAATGACATGGGCAGCAAAACTCCAAGAGAAAACTAATTTTTTCTGGCTGGGGAAATCATAAAAGAGATTCCTGTAAAAGAAAAAGGAGATTTCTCTGTATATACATTCACACAAGTCCTGGGCTCTCCTTTGATCCACGCATGCATGAAAGACCCAAAGAAGTAGGCCACGCAGGCTCTGAGAACTGAGGTGAGATTTAACCCACTGTCCGAGTTTCAGACAAACCCCCAAAATGCCATAAACACAGGATAGACACAATGCAGCAGCAAAGGCTTGGAAAACTGAACTAAGTTTGGAGGAGAGACAGAACCTTCCATCTGAAATTAACTAGGCTGATTCTCTACTAAAAAAAACCACACAACTGAAAATTCTCCAGAGGATTTTAGCAGGGCCAAGAGTCTAAACATCATAATATTTAAAATGTCCAGGATATGATCTAAAAGTCTTTTGACATTCAAGGAACCAGGAAAATGTGACCAATTTTCAAGAGGAAAGAAAATCAACAGATGTGAATCTCAAGATGATACAGGTGTTAGAATTATCACAAAAAGACTTTGAAACACTATTATAACTATGTTCCATGAGATTAAGCTAAACACATTTGAAGTGAATGAAAGGTAGATGTTCTTAGCAGGAAATAGAAACTATGAAAACAGAAACAAATGGAAATTTTACAACTGAAAAATACTACATTTGAAAATTTAAAAATCAGTGATGGGCTCCATAGAAAAAGAAGAGGACAAAAGAGTCAATAATTTGACGATAATTTAATAAAAATGACCTAATCCGAAGAATAAAGGGAAAAGAAGATTGGAAAAAATATGTTTTAAGCTACAGAACATAGACACATTACACATAGGGGAACAACAAGTCAAAGTAGCACAGATTTCTCATCAAAAATTATGAAAGACAGAACATTTTTAAGAGCTATCCTCCCAGAATTCTATTTCTGGCAAGAATATCCTTCAGAAGGAAAGGCATTAAGAAAAAAAAAAAAAAAAAAGATATTCTCAGATGAAGGAAAACTAAGAGGATTTGTCACCTGCAGATCTACCCTAAAAGAAAGGCAAAAGCTCTTCAGAATGAAGGGAAATAATACCGGAGGAAAATGATAAGCCTCTTGCCTTATCTGTAAAATGGGAAGATATTTTCTACTTCAAAGAGTTATGGGGATTACACTGAATGGCATAACTAAAGTGCTCACCACATAGCTTAACACACAGCCAGTGCACAATAAATGGTTGCTATTGTTTTGATGATGGTGGTTCTAGTTTTATTACTAATGGGGAATATCTGTGTTCAGCGGCTCCAGTACCAAACACAGGTGGATGAAGAAGTGTCAGCGGACTGTTTCCAGCATTCGCCAGAGCCATTAATCGCAGGCAGGCAGGCAGGCAGGCAGGCAGGCAGCTTTTCACGCTCCTGCAACCAGATCTGAGCCTCTGTGGAGCCAGCTGTGGGGGTTTGCTGCCCTCTGCTGGCTGCCAACTTCTTAGGCGCCACTGCTCAGGGGATTTCCAAAGTAGTAATTCCGTTGGAATGACATTGTTGAGGGAGAGGGGAGCTTAGAGTCTTTTAAAACAATCTTATTCCTCCAAAATTGGGTTTAGGACACAAACAATTATAACACCGAATAACAACTTTAAAAGAGAAATCCGCCCCTCTCTCAGCAGCCCAGCACAGCGCTGTTTTCACCATTCTGTGTTTCTGAGGATCTTTGGTCCCACAGGTGCTCAGAAAACCACAGCCTCAAAGCAGGAAAAAGCCACGGAGGGCTGTGAGTCCTGTGTTTTTCAAATTGGTTGTGCCCTTTGGGACTCAAGGGTCAGGGCTTCCCACATGGTGGAATTTTCTGCTAAACACCAAATACATAAAATATCCAAGATGTCCATTTATTTATACATTCAGTCAGCAAATATATTTAACTATATTTATAACAAATAAAACTATATTCCCAACACTGTTCTAAATGTGCTTGGGAACCATCAATGAACAAAGCGGACAAAATCCCGGCTCTTGTGGAGTCTATTTCAGGGTGAGAGGAGAGACTGACGGTACTCAATAAAGAAAATAACTAAGTCAATTATAGAGTGTGTTAGAAGGCGTTAAGTGCTATGGAACAAAGAAAAAGATCAGAGTAAGACAAGCCTGCTGGAGAATGCCTGGGAATGGGAAGGCAGGTTGCCATTTTCAAAATAAGAGTCAGGGCACCTCTATGAGAAGTGATATTTGGGCAAAGACCCACGGGTGGCAATGGAGCAAGCCATGTGGCTGAGAGAAGAGCATTATGAACAGAAGGGACAGCCGGTGCAAAAGCCCTGAGTCAGGAGTGTGTCAGGTGTATCGGAGGAGCAGTGATAGACGGGTGTGGTTGCTGAGAGCAAGGAGTTGAGACGAGAGAGGCAGTGTGGGACCTTGCCGGCCATCATTAGGACTTTGTCTTTTACTCTGAGCTAAATGAGGAGTCATCAGGATGTGTGAGCAGAGGCGACACTATCCGACTTAACGTTTTAAGGGATCAGTCTCCTGTGTTGAGAACAGAGTGGAGGGGGCCAGGGAAGACAGGGAGATCAGCGTGTCAATCTTATGTTTTTATAACTATATATTGGTGTGTGTTGCTTAACGACAGGGATACATTCTGAGAAACACACTTTTAGGGGATTTTGTCATTGTGCGAACCTCACGGAGCGCACTTACACAAACCCAGATAGTATAGCCTACTACACGCTAGGCCATATGGTACAGACTATTGCTCCTAGGCTACAAGCCTGTACAGTATGTTATCGTACTGAATGCTATAAGCTATTATAACACAATAGTAAGTATTTATGTATCTAAATATATCTAGACATAGAAAGGGTAGAGTAAAAATATAATATAAATGATAAAAATTTATACACTCATGTAGGGCACCTACCATGTATGAAGCTTGCAGGATTGGAAGTTTCTCCGGGTGAGTGAGTGATAAGTCACTGTGAGGGCCTGGGACATGACTGTACACTACTATAGGTTTTACAAACACTGTATACTTAGGCTACACTAAAAATATTTTTCTTTCTTCAATAATAAATTAACCTTAGCTTACTGTATCTTTTTTACTGTATACACTTTTTTTAACTTTAAACTCTTTTGTAATAATACTTAGCTTAAAACAAAAACACATTGCACAGCTGTACAAAAAATACTTCTTTATATCTTTATTTTGTAAACTTTTTTCTGTTTAAAAAATTTTTTTTTTGCTTTTTAAACTTTGTTAAAAACTAAGACACAAACACACATATTAGCCTAGGCCTACACAGAGTCAGGATCATCAATATTACTGTCTTCCACCTCCACAACTTGACCCATCGGAAGATCTTCAGGGGCAAGAACACACACGGAGCTGTCATCTCTATGATAAAAACGCCTTCTTCTGGAATACCTCCTGGAAGACCTGCCTGAGGCTGTTCTCGAGGTGTCACTCTTTTCAGAAGTAGTCCATGATGGTTTGCTTGATTTATTTCTCTTTTTCATTATAGATTTGCTTGTAAGCAAATAATGGACCATGAACATTCCTCTCTATTAATGAAAACCTTCCAGTGTTGAGGTCTATGTTTTCAAACTTTTTAAGGAGCTTGCTGAGGTCTGCAAAAGTTTCTGCTAAAACTTTCACTGTGAATATTCTTGGGGATTCTTCTTTCTCTTCTCCTGAAGTCTCCCCTTCTCCTGCCTCTTCTTCGACTATGAGCTCCTGTTACAGTTCTAACAACTCCTTATTAGTCAGTTCCTCAGAAACCACCTCTAGGAACTCCTCATTTCCATCCCCATCCACCCAGGTTGTAGTTGTTTGCTATTTCAACAAATGTCGATTTTTGTAATCTTTGCACTATGAAGTTACAGTGGCTATGATGTCACTTAGTGAAAGGAATTTTTCAGCAACATTATAATTTTATTGGACTACCATCATATTTGTGGTCTGTCATTGACACAAACTGTAATGTGGAGTATGACTGTAGTTCAGTACTCCAGAAGCAAGATCCAAAGGAACTCCTTAGTCGTGGTGTGAGAGACATCTGGGAGACCTGACTCCCACAGAGGCCTTGTGTATCTTCCCAGCACAGGGCTATAAAGGGTCTGGCTCAAAAGACCATATCCATTCTACATCAAGTAGCTGATACTATCAGCTATCAGTTTTAGGTAGCTCTTTTCCTCCTAAGATTTGGGGAAATGGTTCTAGTGCTAAAAAGAAAAGAAAATTTCAAAACCATTAATATGTCAATTTCTGAAATTAGAGGCTCTGTATATACTTAGCATCTGCACTGACTCAGAGTAGTCATGAGAAACAGCAAAGCCACCGAGGGAAGCCGCATGCAGGAGGGTGTGCGGATAGCTGTTGGCAAGAAACTAGAATTTCTTAGAGTTCCTGGTGGGGAAGCCAGGGAGCAGCTCTGTGACTGAATGAGAGGCTTAGCTCCCGACGCATTGGAGATGGGCCAATGATTCATCCAGCTCCATTCTGTTGCTCTGACCTCATTTCTCCCATATAGGGTCTCTGAGTGATGCCCAAGTTTTATAGAGGCCAAAGAAAGTGTCACAGGCCTAGAAGACCCTTTGAGAGCTGTGTCCCAGCACCAGGAGGTAGTGTAGCTCCAAATACATAATAAAAGTGTGGAGAAGACCAGGAGAGATGATGGGTGACACATGACTTGGATGAGCCGTGTGGGTAGCTACCAAGGCCTTGCTCAGGACAGGACTTGTCCATGGGAAACCCATTGGAGTCAATCCTGGAGAACCAGCCAGCCAGGAAGGATAGTGAGATGGCCCATGAAAGCCCAGGCAGATACACATCTAGAACTGCAAGTGTCGACAGAGCAGGAAGGGAAGGTATCTGTGCTCCCTTATCTTTGGACAAATCCAGAAAGCATTTCTAGAAGCAGAGAGATTTTAAGCACAATAGAGACAGCAGAAGGGAAAGGAGGTATGAGCCCCTGGTATGGGGAAGAGCAAGTGTGCCCCCAACAAGCATCACAGCTTAGGTAACACTCAAGAGGATAAACCATCAAGGTGAGTACAAGTGGAAGTGATAAAGCCTCTTGAGAAACCCCAGGAGATGGAGCAGATTCAGGAGTCAGTGAAGTTACCCGGGGCTCCAGGGTAGGGTAAAGAACCTCTCATCCAATCAGCTCTTGAAGGCTTCCTGGAAGAGATGACTTCCTGAGAACATTTTAAAGTACGGGAAGGACATGGGTTCTTGGGTGGACATTCCTGACATTGGGTGTGACCTTCAAAAGGGGGCAGGAGTGAACAGGACCAAGTGGGTGATAAATGATAGTACCCAGAACAAGAGGGTGTGGAAGGGGATAATTGGAGTTACCTGGGCAGCCCCAGAAAGGGCATTTTATGAGCTGCCGCTGAGACAGGGAGGAGAAATCAGTGCCTCCCTTTGACGGGTTCACAAAGGCTTCACGGAAGAGGTGGCTCTGGCTGTTCTGGAACATTCCAGGCAAAGGTGTAACCAGGGAGAATGCTTGGAGTATGGAAAGGGGTGTGGGAAACAAATAGGGAATAGGTGGGCAGTAAATGAGAAGGAGGTCAGTGAAAGGAGGTCCATCTCCCACCCCAGCACTGGACAAGGATATGGTTCCACTGAGCAGAGGCAGTGGGTAATGGGCAGAGATGGGTGTGCAGCTATGTCCCTCCCTTGGGTAGAACCATATGGCAAAACCCCAGGCCCCATGGGTTCAGGGCAGCTGTACCAGACTGGCCTGGTCTGTGAGTTTCTCACTTGCCCTGGATGACCTAGGAATAGCCCCATGAGGATTCAGCCTCCCTCTTCAGCCTAGCCCCTCCAATTCAAAGTGCTACCCAGACAGCTCTCCTGAGCAGTCCCCAATAGCCTTAGGCTCAGCTGCCATCTACAATGATGCAAACTTCACCTAGCATTCACAAGCACATTGTTGTGCCAGGTTGGGCCTGTGCTCACTACCAACATACCCACCCAGGTGCCCGCACCATTGTTCTGGATAGTTCTGCTGGTCCTGAATGGGCATCTTATTTCTGAAAGCAATGGGTCTTCCCCCTGGTCTCCTGAGTCCTCTGGCTCCCCTTCCCCACACTCTGTGCCCAGGCCCAATTCAGGGAAGAGGTTTGAAAGGGGTATGTGTGTGTGTGTGTGTGTTGGGGGCATGGATCAGGGAGCAGTTGGCATACAAGCCACCCTATAGGAAAAAGCTCCCAGTCCCTTCTGCCACTGGGGTCAGCTTCTATCCTCTTCAATAAGCTGAAAGAAAGCAGAAGCTCATAGGAGTTGGGAAGAGGATGAAGTCTTTTGGGCTTTCGAGGCTGGCTGAGCAGAGGGCCCACCCATCCTCCACCTTCCATACTTAACCCTCACCCTCCTCCCTACTGTCAAAGGGCCAAATCCCTCTTGGCCCATACCACTTCAGCTCCAGATTTACACGACTGTCAGTCAGTGAGCTCACTGTCCGTGGCACCAGAATACATTCCTGAGGGCTGGGGGCTGGGAAACCATCCCCTGTGCTCCCCAATATAGTTTCTTCTCTTCACCCCCAGACTCCACTCCAAGTTTTTGTATTAGGGAAATCAGGTTATAGAAAAAAAAATGCCTTGAAAGGGTAAAGAAGTTATAAATGTGCAGAGGAGGTGAAGACCATGGTGGGGCAAGGAACAGGCCCAGTCCCTGCTGGGTGAGGGGTGCAGGGAATGGAGGTATGGTGTTTCTGATTGGAAGCAAAATTCCTTCTCCTTTATACAGAGTTTCCTTGTCCCCAAAGCATATTCTTGTACATTATCCACTTAATCCTCCCAACGACCCTGGAGGGTAAAGATGAATCTCACATTGCAGTCAAGGAAATGGAAGTTCAGAGAGGTTAAGAACTTCCCCAAAGCCACACAGCTAAAAAGGGTCCAAGCTGGCACTTGAACCAGGTCTTCCAATTTTGATTTCATTGCCCAGGTTGCTAAATCCAAGCAACTTCCCCATGGGTAACTACACTCTGAAGACCATCTGGGGCCAGCCAGTGAGGCTACCCGCTCCTCCCACATCAGCTCCGCAAAGCCTCTCTGCCCTACTCAGAAGAATAGGTGTGGAATGCAGAGATATAAACCTATCAGCCTGGTCCTGGGTGGAGACCTGTGGTGGGCCAGCCATGGATGGAGATGAGGGCAAACTCAGGACAGAAATGTCATCTGAGGGAAGATTCGGGGATTGGTAGCATAGGGTAGTGTCTGATTCTGGGAGGCTCTCTGGAGGGGTTGTCATCCTCCTCAAAGGAATTTCGTCAGCTCTTCTTCCTGAAGCTCCTAATACCTCGGGTACTTGGCTAGCCTCCCTGGGGCCGGGGACCACATCCCCCCAGATCTGTGCTCATTGAACATTAAAAGAATAGCAATTGTTATCCTAGTGAATGACCCCAGGACACACAGGAAAACAGGGAAGTTAGAAGGAGCCAGGATCCCAGAGACCCCACGAGCCAGAAATCATGGCATCCTCAGGTGAGAAAAGCCACCTTCCCACCCGGCAGTCTCTGAATGTTCTTTTGAGAGTGACAATTCTGGAGCTGACAAACAGTATAAGTACTTTCTCTGGCTGGTGGTCTTGGAAGAAAAAGAGACTCATAGAACCTCTTTCTTCTTAAAGAGCCAAGGGAAGGTGCCCAGAGCAAGTTCACATTAGCCAGGTTAAATTAGGATAGAGTTATCCCAACCTATGGTCAAGCAGGAGAAAGTAGATAAAGGGGAGGCTCCCCATTACCCACAAATGATTGTTATTGTGGCCACTGAGAGTTGAGTGGTTTGCAGTTTGCTGAGTGAGAAATGAAGGCTCCAAAGCTGAGCCTTCTGGACTAGAATCCAGAAGGTTCTAAGAGACCATGTGCTCCAGCTCTCTGTCCTGCAGGGATCATGGCCAAAACGGCTCTTCTGGACCTGAACCATGTGGGTGGGTTTGAACTTGCCTGACCCAGCAGCTCCTGAAACACAATGATTTACTTGAGAATGAGTCCTATGTGGAGCCAGGACAGAGGTAATGACCTCTCATGGTCTCACCCAACCTGGGACCCTACAACTTCTTGAGAGAGTGGCCCCAGCCTCTACCCCAAACCCAGACATCTCAGACTGTTGTGAAGTCAAATCTGTCTCCAGGTGTGGGTTGAGACCATTTCACAGGGAGACTGAGAGAAAATTAATTACTTAATGTATGTAAACGAGCTTTGAAGATGAAAAGTGCAAACGCACAGTATTCCTAATAACATCTTCAATACTTTTACGGAGTCCCAGAGTCGCCTCTGAGCTCACCTTTAAGATGAGTCCTTGGGGAGTTGCTGGCAAACTCCCCAAGCCAATAAACAACTTAAAATGCCTTTTCACTCATTTTATGCAGCCAACCCCAGCTCTCCCCACCAATAAAAGGACCAAGGAGGCTAAGAAAGGCCAGAAGGAACCTAAGCAGTGCATCCCGCAGCCCGCAGCCCTCACCAACTCCTGCAGCGCTCAGCATCTGCGCAGACCTACACGATGTCCTGCCGCTCCTACCGGATCAACTCAGGATGTGGGGTCACCAGAACCTTCAGCTCCTGCTCGGCTGTGGCCCCCAAAACTGGCAGCCGCTGCTGCATCACTGCCGCCCCCTATCGGGGGGTGTCCTGCTATCGGGGACTGACGGGCTTCGGCAGCCGCAGCCTCTCTCACCTGGGCGCCTGCGGGCCTCGCATGGCTGTGGGAGGCTTCGGCTCTGGCTCCTGTGGCCGCAGCTTCGGATACCGCTTAGGCGGCGTGTGCGGACCCAGCCCGCCCTGCATCACCACGGTGTCGGTCAACGAGAGCCTCCTCACGCCCCTCAACCTGGAGATCGACCCCAACGCTCAGTGCGTGAAGCATGAGGAGAAGGAGCAGATCAAGTCTCTCAACAACAGGTTCGCCGCCTTCATCGACAAGGTCAGTGAGATCCAGGATAGTCCAGCCCTGCCCTCCCTCGGAAAGGTCCCCAAGGGAGACGGCGTGACAGCCAGGTTGGAGAGAGCAGAGGGAGAGAAGAGCAACCATTTTAGGCAGAAGGATCAGTTTTCATCGTTTAAGTCCAGCAAAGTGTATTGAGGGCCCAGAGTGGTCCAGAAATCAAGTCTGTGGTTTAAAGTATGTGTGTATTTCTGGAGACAACATAGGAATATTAGAGCTGCCGCTGAAAAACTGGACTGGGCACTGGGTGCTGGAAGAGTGGGAGCTAGTGAGGAGGAAAAAAGGTCTGTGGCTCTTGGCCCCGGGAGGACCGGGAAGAGACAGGAGCATGGCTCGGAACCACGCTGCCTCCCCCATCCTGGCTCTGCCTCTCGGCAGTGTTGGACATTTTATGAGTCTGGGTAACAAAATCGGCTTCCCATGTGGGTTGTGAGGATTAATGGGTTCATGCATGAAGAGTGCCGGCACATAGTAAGTGCTCAGTAAATGTTAGCTGTCAGTATTATTTTCTAAGGACAAGAGTGGGAAAGGAAGTGTGACAATTAACCAACCAGGTTTGGCAGCTTCCTCCATGGATGGAAGGCTGGGAATTGGAAGAGGAGGCAGCCAGGCCGGTGGGAGGAGGCCCACTGACGCAGTGTGATAAATGCCGCACTGCTATGAGGCTGCCTCCCAAGAAGGCCGCGTCTGCACATCCCTTCACGTTGGCTCCTCCTGTGTCCACCGGGCTTCACTCTGGTGAAGTAGATGGCACCGGGCTCTGGGGTCTGGGATCAGGGGCTCTGAGGGCAATAGGGATGACCTTCCTATTATCACTTTCTCTGTAGTGATCTTAGTTAATCCTCAAAATGACCCAGTGGGGTAGATGTTATCATCTCTATTTTTTGAATAACAAATTGAAGCCGAGAGGTTATACGAGCTGCTTAGACATACTGTGGTGAGCAGGTGAAGGGGACTCACGGGACAGCAGATCCTGACTTCATCACTTACTAATTGTGAGACAATAAACTAGTCATTTCACACCTTGGGGTCTCAGTCTCCCCATCTGTACCGTGGGGGAAATAATATCTCCCGGCCAAAATGTTGCAAGAATTGAACTAGATAGATGTACATAGATATAGATGAGATAGAGGTAGAGATGGAGATGGAGAGGGAGAGGGAGAGGGAGAGGGAGAGGGAGAGGGAGAGGGAGATGGAGATGGAGAGGGAGAGGGAGATGGAGATGGAGATGGAGATAGAGAAATAGTTAGAGATAGATGTGTGTGTGTGTGCGTGCGCAAGCATGTGTACAAGCCCTAGCACCACATAGTAAATATTCAATAAGTGTTTCATAAATGAATAAATGAAGAACTGGTAATTATAGTAATAGCTAAATTAGTGGATCACTTACCACGTGTCGTAGACTGTTCTAAGCACTTTAAGTGCATTAACTTGCTCACTTTTCACAACTCTAAGAAAGGTATTATCATCTCTGTTTTAGAAGTGAGAAAACCAAGCACCCAGAGGTTAGACAACTTGCTGGCTTAAAGTGGCCGAACTGGGGCTTGAACCAAACCTTGGGTTTTAGGCCGGGATGCTTTCCCTCACATCCACAATGTCTCCCTGGAGGGCTGGAAGCCAGGCCCCTTGAGATGCAAACACTTAGCCCCATGTCTCAGCCCGTGGGTTCAGGGCAGAGAGAGCTCTGTGGACCATGCACAACCCTAGACTTCCTCACCGAGTCTCTTTCCCCCACCCTGGGTGGCAGGTGCGCTTTCTGGAGCAGCAGAACAAGCTGCTGGAGACCAAGTGGCAGTTCTACCAGAACCAGCGCTGCTGTGAGAGCAACCTGGAGCCACTGTTCAATGGTTACATCGAGACGCTGAGGCGGGAGGCCGAGTGTGTGGAGGCCGACAGCGGGAGGCTGGCCTCAGAGCTCAACCACGTGCAGGAGGTGCTAGGGGGCTACAAGAAGAAGTGAGTGCACACAACCAGGGGAACACAAGGGGAGGGGGAAGCTCCACCCACGACCCTCTTAAAGCAGCTTCTCTAAGATTCCTGCCTGTCAACAGGAGCTGCCTAGAACCCCAAGGGATGTCTGGTAAGGACCTAGGTTTCTTCAGAGTCTCTGGCCCTTGGAGGCCCCGTGTATCTCAGAGCTGGTTTCAGGGGAATGAGGAAAGGAATCTCAATGGTGTGCCGCAGCTATGTTCGTTCCTGCCCCTCCCGGCTCACCTTTACCACAGGGGCTCTGTGCTCTCCCTGCCTGGGACACTAGCTCTCTTTGGACCTAGGGTGCACAGATGATTTACACTTGGAGGATGGAGTGTGCTTCCCTGATCTCATCCCACAGGCAGACGAACTAGCCCGAGGGCTGACCCATGAATAATTTACAAAATAGGCCATGGAAAGGACAAGAAAACATCTACAGGGAGTTAATCCCTTTTGAAGCCCTGAAGAGATCTGCCTGGGGTCTGGGATGGTATCTAAGCCTCGGCCCCTCTCTCCCCCACATTCAGGTATGAAGAGGAGGTGGCTCTGAGAGCCACAGCAGAGAACGAGTTCGTGGTTCTAAAGAAGGTGAGGGGACTGGTCATGGGGCAGGGAGAGAGAGGGACCCATCTGCATATCCTCCGGTGGGGGGCGCAGTTACCGCACGGACCACAGAGGCCCCTTCCTTCCATGGGTCTTTTCCCACATGCACACCCGCCTTTTCTCTCCACCACCAGGACGTGGACTGCGCCTACCTGCGGAAATCAGACCTGGAGGCCAATGTGGAGGCCCTAGTGGAGGAGTCTAGCTTCTTGAAGCGCCTCTATGACGAGGTGACGAGTCCCCTGTCAACTATCCAGGGCAGGTGGAGGGGAGGTGTGGAGACCTGGGAGAGAGGGGCGAGGGTGCGTTGTGTGCATGTGTTTGTTGCATGTGTGATGTAAGCATGAAAAGAACATGCGCACACGTGCAAAAAGGGTGTCATGTGTGGCTGTCACAGACACACATATGTATGTGCCAAGTAAGAACCTGGCATATGTGTTTGAGGACTGTCGAGTGTCCATGGTGGGGCCTCTCTATGCCTGTGAGCAACTCTGCATGTTGCGGTGCGTGTGCCTATGTGCTGGTCTGTGTGCATGTTGGTCTAAACATAGCTATAAAAATGTCTATGTGGGGTGAGGACCAGGGTGGGTTTCTAGTTAGAGAGGGGTCTTAATTAAGGGGTCTTAACAAATTACTAGTCCTGGTATGCAAACCCCAGCTTTTCTGCTGGGTGACTTTGAGTCAGGCCTTTTCTCATTCTGGGCCTCAGTTTCCCTATTTGTTAAGTCAGGTGCTATCTGCAATTGACCTCTAGGGCCCCTTCCAGGTTTCTTGTATATGATGTGCCTGTGTGTGAATGAAAGTGGCAGGAGCATAAGGAGCAGGAGTCATTGAACATTCATGATCAGTGTCCCCTCCAGAGAGTGGGCACTGCCCCCAGGGGCGGAGCACATGGCTCAGATCAGGCACCAGAACCAGATGCATTGGCTGTTGGCCCCCCAGGAGCTCCGTGTCCTCCATGCCCACATCTCGGACACCTCGGTCATCGTCAAGATGGACAACAGCCGGGACCTGAACATGGACTGCATCGTAGCCGAGATCAAGGCTCAGTACGATGATGTCGCCAGCCGCAGCCGTGCTGAGGCTGAGTCCTGGTACCGCAGCAAGGTGAGTGGCACAGGATACCTGCCTCCTAGACGTGGCCATGGGAAGGATACGACGTATATAGTAGAAGGGCTTCTTTTGTCTGGGGATCCTGATCCCTAGGGATGGCAACAGAAGGGCAGACAGCTCTCAGATTGAGGTGGCAGAATGGGGCTGCCACGGCTGGTTGCACAGGCCAAACACTGTACAACCTGCACTATCATCTCTGGCATACTTATTGGGTGGCACGTCCCATCCGGAGCCTCAGGAGCATCTGTGCTTCCCCACAGTGTGAGGAGATGAAGGCCACGGTGATCCGGCATGGGGAGACTCTTCGCCGCACCAAGGAGGAGATCAATGAGCTGAACCGCATGATCCAGAGGCTGACCGCTGAGATTGAGAATGCCAAATGCCAGGTAGGATATGAGAAGGGCTCAAATGTCCAGCACAGGCAGACGGCAGCACCAGGTCCTTTGCTCCCCAGAAAGACAAAGGCCTCGTCCCAATCAGGCCTCACAGTGTGCACATGAGGAAGCAGAGACCCAGAGGTCAGGGGCTCCACTACATCAGACAGCATTTGAGTTTGGATGAGCTGTGTCACTGATGATCCCCTTAGCCACTCTCCAATTATCATCAGGGAGAAATGATGAAGAGCCTATCCATCCCCCTTGTGTTTACATCCCATTAACTACCTGGTCATAGGCAGTTTACTTACTTTCTCTCTGAGACTCTCCTTTCCCTGTCCCAGCTCCACCAGCTTGGTCGAGCCAAGCTATGCCATCTCTCATCCTTGTCCTCACATCTCCTTCCCCATAGCGGGCTAAACTGGAGGCCGCCGTGGCTGAGACAGAGCAGCAGGGTGAGGCGGCCATCAGCGATGCACGCTGCAAGCTGGCCGAGCTGGAGGCCGCCCTGCAGAAAGCCAAGCAGGACATGGCCTGCCTGCTCAAGGAGTACCAGGAAGTGATGAACTCCAAGCTGGGCCTGGACATCGAGATCGCCACCTACAGGCGCCTGCTGGAGGGCGAGGAGCACAGGTAGGGCTGAGGAGGACCTTGTAGGATATAGGAGGTGGAGATCCTGGTCCTCTGGGAGTGAATTCCTTGAGCCCAAGTATGAGCTACATCTCTGCCCACCACTCATACAGGTCAAGCTTCAATAATAACCAAGTGCTTATGTGCTCAGCCCATGTTAAATGCTCATTGTAATCCTCACAATCCAATGAGGTGGGTATCATTTTTCCCATCCAAAGATAAGAAAATAGGCTTAGTGTTCAGTGACTACCATGGCCACACAGTTAATAAGTGCAAGAACCAGGACCTGTACCCACATTATGTGCCTCTGAAATCCCTTCTCTTCAAGTAGCTTTCCACAGGAGAATACAGCTTGGCCTGCAATTAGGCTTCTTCATTGTAAGGACAATGCAATCTACACGCACATAGTAACTCTTCATTGACCACAAGGCTTTTCATACACACTGGTGTATGTGATTTGACTCTTTTCTGTGAGCCTTATCGTACTACAGAGGGTGAGCCAGGTCACTCAGATTGTAGGCAGTGGGTAGAATTCATAATCTCACCCACCTCTGCTGAAAATCAGAAGGTCTTATCTCCATGGTCAGAAAACAAAGAAAGAAAGTCTTTAATGCAAACTTTTGGGGATCCCTTTCTGCCACTGGGGGTAGGATCTGTACACAGAACAGCCTTCTCTGTCCCCAAGCAAACATCACCTCAAGGAATCAGCCCAGAGTCAGAACTAACAGAATTTTCTTTCCCCATAGGCTGTGCGAAGGTGTGGGTGCTGTGAATGTCTGTAAGTATCTGCTTGAAAGCCCCAAGAAAATGGCTTTGCTATTGGGCAAAGCCGAACTCCCTGAACCTAGAATGTTCCCTGACTAGGAGGCAGCCTTCCACCCTCCCCCAGCACCTGCTTCACAGGGGAGCTCTAAGGAAGTTAGGGAAAGTGGGGTTGAGTGCCCTCCCCTGATGGCAATGTGAACTGCAGGCCATGGAAATGTGGCCAGGTGGCTTTGCCCCTCGGGGTTCCCGGAGTTCCCTGGCCCTTCTTGCCCCAGTCCCCTAGAAGGGCTGAGATACTGAGAGGAACAGGGCCTAAGGTATTAACCACTATAACCCTTTGAAGAGGAGGAAGCTCCCGCCATGTGGAAGCCAACAAATTATGGCTTGTCCCTGGGGGTTGGTGAGAACATGGTAGGCCACTCACCCCTCTGGGTCCCTTCTCTTCCCACAGGTGTCAGCAGCTCCCGGGGTGGAGTCACCTGTGGGGGCCTCACGTGTAGCACCACCCCTGGACGCCAGATTGCTTCTGGCCCCATGGCCACCGGGGGCAGCATCACGGTGATGGCGCCTGACTCCTGCGCCCCCTGTCAGACCCGCTCCACCAGCTTCAGCTGTGGGAGCAGTCGGTCCGTCCGCTTTGCGTAGAGTCCATCCAGGGCCATCTGCATCCACCTGAGCACAGATGGCATGTGAATGTAAAATGTGTGCTTGCTTCTGGAATCTTCCACGTGTTCCTACAGCGGGACAGGCCCTGGGGCCGCTACACCGCTTTCTCTTTTTAGGGAGTTGTTTCCTGGTTCTCTTCTTAGTTTCAGTTAGAGAGTCATTCTCAGCCTTTCACTTAACTCCAATTTGACTCAAAAATATCCGTGGCTAATTTATATTGTTCATCAAGCTCTCTGGGACATTACCAGTAACCCAGGGTGGCTGGACATCATGGGAGCTTGGCCTTCCCTGGTACAAGGAATGACTCTAACTATCCAGCCAGGTCTCCCACAACCTGAGGATCAGAGAGGAAGTGTCCCCCAGTGGCTCCCTCTCCTGGCTGGGAAGGTCTCTGCAGGAAGCACTCCCCCAGTGGTCATTTTTTTGTGTGTAGGGCTTGTCTCTGACTGCCTGCCTGCCTCTGGGTTAACCTATCACAGCCAGGCTCCTCATGTGACCTCCCAGTTGAAAGGCCTATTATGGGAAGGGAATCTTTTGTCTTTGGACAGGTCTTGCTATTCAATGCACTCTATACATTTCAAAGAAAACTCCATGGTTGCTCCAGATCTCTCCCTGCCAGGGCAGGAGGGGTCTGTCCAACACAGAGCAGGTAGGATGGAGAAGGTTAGGCCACTTCCTGGGTCTCCCGCTTGTTACAACTGTTTGTGGGTGGCTTGCCTTCTGGGTTCTCAACTGGTGTTTCAATAAATGTTGCTGCAATGCAAGGATATGTGATCTTGTGAACACATTGTGCACCTCCAAATTCTGACACTCGACTCTCTCTTGCTCCATCTCCAACTGGTGAACAATGCAAATTCTTTCCAGCCCCACCCCCCTATGCAGTGTTTTCCCAATCCCCCAGTAATTCCGCCTCTTCCTATCCACTTCCCTAGCCTGGCTCCAACTCAGTCCACTCAGGCCTGGACCACAGCTCCAGCTCCCCGCATGACCTCTTTCTCCTTGACCCTACCCCACATACCCCCAGCAGCCAGAATCCCATCCCAAACTCATCGCTCTCACTCCCTCCTGCCAGGTTCAAACCCAGCCCATGTGTGTATTCCTTAGGCCAAACGCAGGCTTCTTCCGTCTCTTCTTTCCCCTCATGCTCCTCAGCCCTGTACAACCCCTCTACCTAGTGCTGATCTTCCTCGATGCGAGCTCCACCAATGGAGACAGGTCTGCCCTCTGAAGCTGCCAAGGACCTTCCCATATATATACATAGGCCAACCCACACCCCTCCTCCAATTTGCTTTTGCTCAGTGCTCTCCCCCCTACCTTTTTCCCTCAGGCACACATCCCCTTCCCCCTGCCCCACAGTGTCCAGAACCCTGAGAATCTCTGGTTCTATCTTTCTTGCTCAGAGTCAGCGATGTCATCGGGTTTATCTGAAGCTTGGATCAAACCGGAAGTTCCTAGAGGGCAGGAAGTGTCTCCTCCCGGCTCTGACCCCCAACTAAGTCTCAGGATGGGGCTCCAGGACGTTTCAGGCCTGGGATGGTTAGATGAACTCAGGCAGTTGGTAGAGCAGGAAGTAATGATATCAGCCCTCTTGGATTCACCTCCATTTCTCCATTAGAACAGATTGGCTGTCACTATTCCAGGCAGATGTCCACTTGCCAGTTCCCTTGGCTGCGCCATCTCCCAGCCTTTCCCTGGGTGGAAAAGTTAAGGCCCTGTGCATTCTGATGAATCTTCACGTCGGACCCAAAGGGTTGAAACTGCACTGGAGGCTGCAGCCTCTACTGAGGGCTCAGGCTGCTGCTGTTTGGGGTTTGCTGGTGACACCAAGTTTCTTGCCTTTTCCTCTCCCTTCTCTCACTTCTCTGGGCCTTGAGGACATAATCATCACAATAGGCCCACATTCAATTTAGGGCACCTTATTCATCTGCAGGAAAGGGTAAATCTCAGGCTGAAAGCTCAGGAGATCAAACTTTGAGCATCAGCTCTGCCAGGTCTCAGTGAGACTCTGTGCAAGAAGGAGCCTCCATGCTTAAGGTATCAGCCTAGGGACCTATGAGATGAACCCTTTTCAGCCCCACCACCTCCTGTGGTTCTGGGTTGCCGGACTGAGTCTGTGCTTGGAGAAAACACCTTGATTGCACCAAGCATGACTAAAATGCCAAATCTGATACCCCCCAATATGACACCATGCATTGAAAAGTCAAACAGCCAGAAGCTTAAAGATAGTAATAAGCTTTTTAATAAGTTTCCATGTTTTGTGTGCAGCAGGTCCTGGTGAGACTCCTTCCCCTCCTCAGAGAAGACCTGGTGGCCCCTTGAACCTGATTTTACCCCACTCAAACTTGGTGAAATCCTGATTGTGATGTGCCCAGAATGCAGACCCTCTTAGTCTAGGAAGCAAAGACTAGGGGACCACTATACTAAGAAAAATATCAATCTGCTCAAGATCCTGGAGGTCCAGTGTGCCCCCTGGGGACATATTCTGGAGAATCAGAATACCTGCATTGCCAGAGAGAACTACTCAAAAGTTTTTCTATGTCTTAAGATCAAATGTATATTCTTGTGGCAAAATATCTTCTACCCACTCAGGTCTTTTTTTTTTTTTTTTTAATCTTTTTTTAAAATCCCAAATAAAATCAAATGGGGGAAGTAGAATTCTTCCTGTAAAACAAGTGAATGAAAGTTGCTCAATAGAAACCCCTTTCTTCATCTCATCTCAGCTAGGGGGACACCCTTGCCTCAGAGGGGACTCTAAGCAGACTTCCCCAGGCAGAAATTCTTGGGGACTATCATTTCAGCAGTAGACCAGGGATAGAGTTCCCCCAATCAATTGCCCCATCCAGGCCATCAGGGAAAAATGCCCTTGAACCAGAGGTCTGAGTTTTAATTCTGGGTTCCCACACAGGAGGCCTGTATTAACCACCCCGTTAGAAGATCTGTCCAAGATTCTTGGAGAGCAAAAGCTGTGGGAAGATGTTTCTAAACACTTCCAGGAGGCTCCTTTATGTCAACTTCCATCCCTTATCTCTGGAGTGTCAGACTAATAAGATAGGATCAGTTAGAACCCCTCATCCGGGAGCAATGCTATGAGCTAGGATGTTTCACCTGAAGGAAAAATTGGGTAAGGCAGTGGAAAGTCAATGAACTTTGGCATTGCCTAGACCTTTGTTTGGATCCTGGACTAGCTATGTGACCTGAGTAAAGTTCTTAACTTCTTTGGGCCTTAATTTCGTACCTGTAAAATGAAGATAATAATACTGTTGCTGTGACAGTGAATGGAACACATACATGATGAGTGAGACGCTTAGCAGCTGCTTGTGAATACAAGCTTCCTTCTCTCTCCTCTTTCACCTTTGTCCCCGCCACACCTGGCCTGGGTGGCCCAGACTGGCTCTGATGTCACAGCAATCAGAAGAGAAATGCAAAGAGATGAACCTGATCCTGTGAGTATCAGAGGGAAAGTCACCTCCACAGTCAGAATTATCAGACTCTCTTATTCCTCCTGCCCACGTAAACCAGTGGTTCTCAAATTTCGTTCCTGTGGGAATCAGCTTTTTAAATTTAAATCTTCCTGGGCTTATCCCTGGGTACCTCCCCACACCCCAACCTTGGGATCCTGATGTAGATTGTGGTCTGGAGAGGCACTAAACAATCAGGGATGGGGTGGCGGGGGTGTGGGGGGGTGCGGGCTGGAAAAACAATGAAGGAGACAGACATTCCTTGGTTACTAGGAGAAAAACTTTAGTCATTGATATTTAATCACTCGCACCAAAAGACGGAAGGAGCCATAACAGGAATCACCCAAATACAATAAAGTTCCAAACCACCGACAATAAGATTCTTAGCCGATTAGCCTCAGTCAGTCTTTTTATACTGACATATGAATAGTCGGAGTAGGCTCTAGGAACATACGATCTCTCAGATGAAGTGAGGGGCCTCCCAGAGCCCCAGCTCCATGTTCCCCACTGCCCCCTTAACACTGAGGAGATACGCACAGCCCCTCATCAAGGGCAAAGCACAGAGATGCGCCTATACACTGCCATCTCTCTACCTGGCTCCCTTCCCAGAGGGCCTGGCACATAGTTGGTCAGTACTTAGTAATTGTCTGCTAGCCTGAAGCAAATTGGGGAAGAAACTAAGCAGTTTATATCAAAAAGCTTTCCTAGACCACAGGGAAAGAGGACTCAATGGAGGTGGCAATAATAACAAACCCAGGGTTTGCACTCAAAGAGTAAATCATAACTCCAATAAGAAGGAAACTGGAGAGTTAGTCTGGGTTCCCAGTAAGGGGAAATTCCTAAACTTACATTTAGGCCTGAGAGAGAAAAGATTTTTTCCCCCTCCTACTCCCCACCCTGGCCCCTACCAGAACTCATCCACCCAGAGTCCCACCTCCCACTATGCAAACCGCACAGATCTTGCACCGGAGCAGATTCCTGCTCCAGGGGGCGAGCAGAGGGCTCCACTGCTGATGGCCATGCCCCCCGAGCCACGAGAGATAGTGGAACCGAGGTCACCGCAGACTACGCCACCCTGGGAACGGCTCACACCTGTGGATGGAGACACCAGGTCAGAATTCTCTTCAGTCCCGGACATAGGGTGACCCAGAATTTTTTGGAACCAATAATGAACTCTCTTCACACTGGAAGGGACCAGCAGTGTGAATCTTTTGAACTGCAGGCAAATCTAAACCCATTGCCGTCTGCTTCTTAAAGCAGTGTGGTTAGCAAATTGGACACCTAACTCTACTTGAACCAGACTAATGTTGAGATGTGTTTATACAATCTCTGAGCAAAATCTGAGGGATCACAGTGGAAGAATCATCTAGATTCTTTCATCTTTCTAGGATTGCTAGAAAGACGAGGGGAACAGATAGACACCTAGGCTAAGGACTGTGTATACATTAGGTTATTAAAGATAAAAACGTAAGGGTTGCCTGCAGTGGCCCCAAATAATCAGAATAGACATTAAGTGCTTCTTCTTATTAAAACCACTTGAGACATATTCTGTGTGCAATTAAAGACTTGGGCTTTTTTTTGCAGAACCATTTAGGGGGTCAGAACTTGCCACACTGATTAGCTTAGGCTTCCTGGATATTCTAGAGAGATCCAAGTAAAGGCCAAATATTTTGGACCATCCATTTGTCTGGATCCCAGAGACCACAGCTACTACTTTCCTCACTCAGTGCCCCATGGACAGAGATTCGGTCACCAATATTAAGACTATTCACATCCAAAAGAACCATGCCCACACACACCCCCAACTTACAGATATTGACTGAGCCCACGCCTTCACACAGCCTGCAAGGGAGAAGAGAGAGTGAGCATTAGAACCAGGTTCCCCTGCCCTTGCAACAGGCCTATTCATCCTGAAGCAGGGGAGAGGAGATGAGGGGCTGGAGGCATGCCACCCACCTACTGCAGACAGCATCAGTGTTGGCATTGCTCCCTGAGTTCCCCAAAAGGCCACTTTATGCCTCATTTGCTTCTTGGCCATAAAAACTTGATAGTAGAAATAGGGAGGCAGTAGGAGTCATCCTTCTTGTCCCTTGCTTGGCTGGAAATTCCAGCCAAGCCAAAGAATAGGTGATAGGAGCAACTACTGCCTAACTGGACACCTCTGGGTAGGAAAAAGCTTGCCTATTATCTAAAGTGATTCATTTTAATCCCACAATTTTAAATGCTACCCCAGATATCCATCTGACTTGATAAATGCAGAGGAAGGATGGAAGGTGTGGTGGTTAAGAGCCAGGACTCTGGATCCAAGCCACCTGGAATCAAATCTGGCTGAGCCACTTCTATCTGGATGACCTTGAGAAGTCGTCTAACCTTTTTGTGCCTCAGTTTTCCTAGTCATGAAATAAAAATAATAATACCCACCTTCTAGGGTTGTCGTAAGCTCTACATGTAAAGTGTCTACAGACAGAGCCTGGCACACAATAAATCCAATTAAGAGTTTGCTATTAATATTATAAGTACCTCATTAATAATGAGACATTTATATCTCTACAGTGGGCTTTTCATAGATGCTCCCTCCTCCCACACACTTACCTGTACTTTGTTTCTTTGTCTCCCCCTTTTTTTAACCCCAGCTTCAAACCTTTTCCTCCAGGAAAGCTCTATTCTCATTCACTCAGAACCCTCCGACACTCCACAGCTTATAAATTAGGATATAGCTTCCAGCTCACTTTCCTGCCACATGAATCTGACTTTGCCACAGCCTTGGAACTGTCCTCTTCCAGATGATTCTAACCAAGGCCCATCGTGGTGCCTGCTGAGCCTAACACTGGCACCAGCTACCTTCGAGCTGAGTGATTACGGTTGCTTTTATATTCTCATTTCCTATACTTTGTAAAAAGAACATTACTTGTGTAATCCAATTAAACATGTTAAATACCAAGAGGAGAAGGTTTATTATAAGGTCTATGGCCACAATGTGCAAAGCACAATACATTAAACCACCTTTTAAAATCTCATGTGTTGGGGACAGTGCATTATTCATTATATAGTTGAGTCATTAATACACTAATGGTT
>NW_011889252.1:115528-118946 GCF_000151845.1 Pteropus vampyrus
CAAAGCACAATACATTAAACCACCTTTTAAAATCTCATGTGTTGGGGACAGTGCATTATTCATTATATAGTTGAGTCATTAATACACTAATGGTTATTAGCACTATGAAAGTAAGTTTCACAGCGCAAATGCCAAGCACCCCACAAAATGCTGGTGAGTGGGTTGGGTGCTTAAGGGTACAAGAGAGGAGATATCTCTTGTGATTTCATGCAAGGCCTGAGGAAATGGACAGAAAAGTTTACCTCCTTTAGTCATTTATAGTGTAAGTCCAGCAGGATGGCCAGCTGCCTTGAATGCCACTCATGTCAGATTTCTAACACTAACGGTGTTAATAAGGAGCCTGTGCGTGGGTGCAGCCCTTCCTGGCTAAACTGGCTAGAGATAGTCTTATTCTGATGACAACATGCTCCTAATCATGCTTACTATGTGTTCCATGAACTCTTTCCATCCTTGCAACAGCCTTAAGCAGTGGGTTTTTTGATGACCTGTTTTGCAGATAGGAACACTGGGGTATAGGGGTTTAAAGCTACTAAGTAGTAGAGCTGGGATTTGAACCCAGGAGGTCTGGCTCTCAGCCCGTAATCTTAACCTCCATACTCTGCTCTCCAGTGAAGCCTGCTCCCTGCCCCCATGGGACTCAACTAGGAAGCAATAATGATGTGGCCACCTCGAGGCTGGAAGCTCATGCACCATCTCAGGTGTGAACCCACATCACTCTTTCCCATGCTGACTTCACCTGCCCTCAATTCTTGGTTCAAACTGTCAGCACAGCCTAAAGTATCCTGTCCCTTTCTTACCCGCTCCCCAACAATTCTCTCTCCTCCTCTGAGGTGCCTCCCACAGCCCCCCTGGGACACTAACGCCAATCACCTGAAGGATGGATTTATGTCTGCCTCTGTCTTCCCCTGTTAAACAAGGACCCTGTGTTGCTCATTTCTCATCACTGGTCCTAAATACCAGGCTATCTAGGTTGACACAACCCACTGAGATGTGATTGCAAAAACATTGTTTCAACCTGCAGGGTAACGTTGTTGCCTTGGAATGGGTTTTAGGTACAGCCTGGGGTGGGAGTGGGGTGTGGGGCGGACAGTATAGGAGGGGAAAGATCACGGAGTGCTAGCCCTGAGATTGGTGATATTTTTTAGCTGCGGTCTTGGACTTGCCCCTTCCTCCTCTCTGGACCTCAGTTTATCTGAAAATGGGGAAATGGCTGGACACCATGATCTCTAGAGTCTTTCCCAGTCTGAACGCTCTCTGCCTGGGGGATTATAGTTCAGTAAGGCACTCTTCTAGCCCTGGGTTGCGAAGCGACTCCAAGCCCTGTTCTCACCGGCTTTCCTCGCCCTCCAGCAGTTTGCGATAAGTGGCGATCTCCACATCCAGGCCCAGCTTGGAGTTCATCACCTCCTGGTACTCCCTGAGCAGGCAGGCCATGTCCTGCTTGGCCTTCTGCAGGGCGGCCTCGAGCCCGGCCAGCTTGCAGCGTGCGTCGCTGATGGCCGCCTCACCCTGCTGCTCCGCCTGGGCCACAGCAGCCTCCAGTTTGCAGCGCTGGGAGAAGGAAAGGAGGGAAGGAGCTGGAGAAGGGACCAGGCTGTGGGAGCCCTGATGGGTCTCCTATTGCCTTGGTCATCCTATTTTGCCTCCATTCAAAATGGTCAACTTGGAAATCAACTAGACAGAGAAATAATTGCCATTTGGAGCTTTCTTCCTTCATTTCTGTACCACTTTATTGTAAAACTCAAGTCCATGGTGAGCTGTTAGAAGGAGAAAATGTTAGCACTGGAATAGGACTGATAATGATTAGTGCCATTGTCTTATATTTGTTTACTGTTGTTAGTTTACAGGGCACTTTCACAGTTGTTATCTTATTTGCCCTTCAAGTTACTCTGCAAGCTTGTCAGAATAGGCCTTGTTATTCCCATTATACAGATGAAGAAACTGAGATTCAGAGAGGCTATGACTTGCTCTAAGCAACCCAATTAATTAATGCCAAGCCCAGGTTTTCAGAGGCAACTGTACGGGGTCTCATCTTTGGCCCACTGAGCTCAGCCTGCTGAAAGAAGTTTCCATTTACAATGCCTAGCACACTAACCACAGCTCCTCCCTTGGCCCTACCTAAGAAAACTCTTATAATTTGATAGCAAAGAATACAAATAACCTGATTTTTAAAATGGGCTAAAGATGTAAATAGACATTTCTCCAAAGAAAACATAAATGGCCAACAGGTATATGAAAAAAAGCTCGACATCACTGATCATCATGGAAATGAAAATCGAAACCACAATGAGAATCACCTCACACCTGTCAGGATGGCTATTATCAAAAAAACAAGACAAGGGTTAATGAAGATGTAGAGAAATTGGAACCCCTTGCACACTGTTGGTGGGAATGCAAAATGGTGTAGCCATTATGGAAAGTAGTGTGGAGGTTCCTCAAAACTTTAAAATTAGAACTACCACGTGATCCAGCAATCCCACTTCTGGGTATTTACCCAAAACAACTGAAATCAGGATCTCTAAGAAATGTTAGCCACCCCCTGCTCATAACTACATGATTCACAGTAGCCAAGATGTAGAAGCAACCTACATGTTTGTGGACACATGAATGGGTAAAGATGTGGTACAGACAGACAATAGAACACTATTCAGCACTTAAAGAGAAGAAAATTCGGCAATATGTGACAATGTAGATGAACCTTGAGGACATTAAGCTAAGCAAACAGGCCAGACACAGAAAGACAAACACTGTATGATTCCACTTATATATGGTATCTAAAATAGTCAAATTCATAGACTCCAAGTGGAATGATGGTTGCCAGGGCTGGGGAAAAAGGGGAATGGGAGGTTACTAATCAATGGACCTAAAGTTTCAGTTACGCAGGATAAAGAAGGTCTAGAGATCCACTGCACGACACTGTATCTGTAGTCAACAATAATGTGTCGTACACTTACAAATGTGTTGAGAGGGTAGATCTCATGTTGAGTGTTCTTACCAAATAAAATCAACCCTTTTTAAAAGCATATCAATATCCAAGCGAAGATAACTTCGACTCCTCTCTAATTTCACTTCCGGAAAGTCAACCTTTCCCATATCTCACTTCCTCAGCTGTTAACAGTAACAAAGTACTTGTAATACATCTTACATAGTGGATAAGAACAGCTAACAGAAGGGAGAGAATAGGAATTGAGCTGGGGATATGTGAGAACTCAGCGTTATGATAGGGGTAGTATAGCAAGCCCATGATTAAAGAATGAATTATATAATATCTTTTCTTACATGTAGAAAATTTTAATTAGAACTCCACTCCCTGTATATACAAAAAAATTAATTTCAGACAGATTAAAGACCTGAGTGTGAAAGGTAAAACTATGTAACTAGTAGAGGAAAAAATGTAAGAGGATACCTTTATGACCTC
>NW_011889252.1:118996-130825 GCF_000151845.1 Pteropus vampyrus
GGTTTTCAGAGGCAACTGTACGGGGTCTCATCTTTGGCCCACTGAGCTCAGCCTGCTGAAAGAAGTTTCCATTTACAATGCCTAGCACACTAACCACAGCTCCTCCCTTGGCCCTACCTAAGAAAACTCTTATAATTTGATAGCAAAGAATACAAATAACCTGATTTTTAAAATGGGCTAAAGATGTAAATAGACATTTCTCCAAAGAAAACATAAATGGCCAACAGGTATATGAAAAAAAGCTCGACATCACTGATCATCATGGAAATGAAAATCGAAACCACAATGAGAATCACCTCACACCTGTCAGGATGGCTATTATCAAAAAAACAAGACAAGGGTTAATGAAGATGTAGAGAAATTGGAACCCCTTGCACACTGTTGGTGGGAATGCAAAATGGTGTAGCCATTATGGAAAGTAGTGTGGAGGTTCCTCAAAACTTTAAAATTAGAACTACCACGTGATCCAGCAATCCCACTTCTGGGTATTTACCCAAAACAACTGAAATCAGGATCTCTAAGAAATGTTAGCCACCCCCTGCTCATAACTACATGATTCACAGTAGCCAAGATGTAGAAGCAACCTACATGTTTGTGGACACATGAATGGGTAAAGATGTGGTACAGACAGACAATAGAACACTATTCAGCACTTAAAGAGAAGAAAATTCGGCAATATGTGACAATGTAGATGAACCTTGAGGACATTAAGCTAAGCAAACAGGCCAGACACAGAAAGACAAACACTGTATGATTCCACTTATATATGGTATCTAAAATAGTCAAATTCATAGACTCCAAGTGGAATGATGGTTGCCAGGGCTGGGGAAAAAGGGGAATGGGAGGTTACTAATCAATGGACCTAAAGTTTCAGTTACGCAGGATAAAGAAGGTCTAGAGATCCACTGCACGACACTGTATCTGTAGTCAACAATAATGTGTCGTACACTTACAAATGTGTTGAGAGGGTAGATCTCATGTTGAGTGTTCTTACCAAATAAAATCAACCCTTTTTAAAAGCATATCAATATCCAAGCGAAGATAACTTCGACTCCTCTCTAATTTCACTTCCGGAAAGTCAACCTTTCCCATATCTCACTTCCTCAGCTGTTAACAGTAACAAAGTACTTGTAATACATCTTACATAGTGGATAAGAACAGCTAACAGAAGGGAGAGAATAGGAATTGAGCTGGGGATATGTGAGAACTCAGCGTTATGATAGGGGTAGTATCGCAAGCCCATGATTAAAGAATGAATTATATAATATCTTTTCTTACATGTAGAAAATTTTAATTAGAACTCCACTCCCTGTATATACAAAAAAATTAATTTCAGACAGATTAAAGACCTGAGTGTGAAAGGTAAAACTATGTAACTAGTAGAGGAAAAAATGTAAGAGGATACCTTTATGACCTCAAACTTTCATACGTATAAACCATTAAGGTAAGAATTGATGGATTTGGCCGTATCCAGGCTAAAGATTTCTGTTCGATAAAGGACACCAGAGCAAAGCACACAGACAAGTGATAGACCGAGATATTAATGGAAGCATGTATAACTGACAAAGGGTTACAGTCTAGATAGAACGGACAAGAAAATACTGCAAATCACCAAGAAGAAGACAAGAATTACAACAGAAAAATGGGCAGATGACATGAATAGGCCATTCTTAGAAGGGGAAATACAAAGGAGTAAGTGTATGTGGAAACATTCAACATCACTAGTTAACAAGAGAAATGAAAACGCAGATAATCAGATTCTGGTTTACACCTACTAGATCCATAAGAATTTGTAAGTCCGATAATACTACATGTGGGAACAGAAGCCCTCATGTGCCGACAGTGGGAGTGTATACTGACACAGCACTCCGCAGGTATTTATGGAAAGTAAATAAGTGAATATCTTACAACTCAACAATTTCATTCCTTGCTTTATACCTGCAAAGCATCTCTCATGTAGGTGCACATGAGATGTGTATTAAAATGTTCATGATACTACTGACCGGTGATATTAGAAAAGATTTGGAGGTAAACTAAATATCCATCAACAGGAGAATGAAGAGGAAACTATGGTTTAGGACTATTATAGAATTCCATCAACAGAAATAATGAAACAGGTCATCTATAGCAACATGCATGGATTTCAAAGACATAATGCTAACTGGCAAAGGGAAGAATCAGAATGAGATTTATGGTACAATATCATTATGTAAATTGAAAACACTAAAAAGTTTATAAAGATATATTTTAAAGTACATATGCATATATGTGTAAATATATGTATGAAAGAGGACAATAAGGACATATATTAAATAGATAAACCAGTCCTGTCCCTAAAACATTTTGTGCGCTGTTGGTCCTTCAGATGCAGATTGTTAAAATCTAAGCCCCTCCAAAGACAGCAGCAGCCCCTAAAGATAAGGAGAAAGCAGAAAGCAGATCAGAAGGAGCAGGTGCACCAAGTGGGGTCTCAGTGTTCCCCGACCTGCTGCTTGGCGTTCTCCACCTCTGCTGTCAGCCTCTGGGTCATGCGATTCAGGCCGTTGAGCTCTTCCTTGGTTCTGCGGAGGTTCTCACTCTGCTGGGTCACTGTGGCCTTCATCTCCTCACACTGCGGGTTGGAAGACAGACGTGGGGAAATATTCAATGATCACGACATGGTTGTAGTGTGTGCTGGGAAGTCACTGGTTCCACCCTGCCCAGATTAGCCGGTGTACTTACTGTTCTTCAGCAATAGTCCCACCTCCTTCCCCTGCTCTGAACCTAGAACCTTTGCTGCAGCCCTCTGAGCATCTGGGTGCCTTTCCCAGGGAAGCCCCAGGTTTATGGCTATCCTCCCTGCCCAGGGAGGCAGCCCAGCCCTCCAGTTCACCTTGGTTTGGTACCAGGACTCAGCCTCGGCCCTGCTGCGGCTGGCCACATCATCATACTGAGCCTTGATCTCAGCCATGACCGAGTCCATGTTGAGCTCCCGGCTGTTGTCCATCTTCACCACCACCGACGTGTCAGAGATTTGTGACTGAAGAACATAGATTTCCTGTAGGAGACAACAGCCAGGGCCCTCAGCTCCAAATTCCCCTCTGACTCCTGTCTCTCTAAGTAATCCAAAAATAAAATTTCAACTCTGAAACTTTAGGAAATAAATTAGAAAGCTACTGGCAAGTCAGAAGAATTTTACATGTAGCTGTAAGAGGAAAAGGCTGGAATTTGGACCATGGCCTCAAGGCAGTGAGTAAAGTGGAATTTCATTAATGCTGGATCAATAGAGGCAGATTTCTATGGGAAGGAACAAACTGGATTACTGCGCCTGGGGCCTAAACTCTCCAGATCAGCTCTCTGTATGAATCCAGCCAACCAGATAATGGTCAGATTTAGATCCTGGGTTTTCTAATTGTGTGTCACACTATAATTGTCATTATATCTGTATAAATATTCTTATATTGTCAAAACTCCAATTCATGTAGTGCTGTGTAGACAGGCGATGAATTATAGTCCTTCAAATCATTTTAAATGGACATTATCCATTCCCATTTTGAAAGGAAACCCTAACTACAGAAAATCTCCTTGGTCACAAAAGGAAAGGATGTGGAGATCCTAGACGAGTAAAGAATGGATGACTCTTCCTAGAACCAAGGAACCAGGACAAGCCATACCCCAGGAAAACACTCCTCCATCTCCTCCCTCACTTACTCTTCCGGAGACAGGGAGACTCACCTCCTCATAGAGGGCTTGCAGGAAGTGGGTCTCCTCCTTCAGTGCCTCCACATTGGCCCCCAGGTCGGCCTTGTGCAGATAGGCGCCATCTATATCCTGGTGGCGAAGACAAGGGAGGGTGGCCGTGGGGTCATTCCCTGCACTCTACAGTGGAGCCTAAGGCCGCCTCCTGGCCCATGCCCCACCCCTGCCCGTCTAGCTCACAATTACATGTCTAACCTAGACTTCTCGTCTTCACCTTCAGAGGCCCTCTAGGAGGGACAGGGCCTTTGTTATCTCCCCCTGACACTGCTCCCCTACAGACTTTTTTTTCCAGTTCCTCTAAAATTGGGGCTTTTGCTGAATCACATAGCCTAACATCACAGCCCAAAGCATCAGGCTGCTGCTAAGCCAGACTGGCCCACGGAGCATGACCACGAGGGGGCCAAAGAGCCACAAGTGCGCCTCCTTGGTACGTCATCCTTGGCGCCCGCATCAGGCAACACCCAACACCCAAGTAGCTGACTCTCCTGCCTGAGACCAAGATCATGCCCCTATTGGCAAGTTTTTTAACCAGCCCTCTCTCCATTCCATGACTACTCACAAATAAGGTGGTTGGTAAGCACCTTATTTGTGAAAAAGTATTAGTATACACTTCAACTCACCAATTTGAAACCAAAGGGAAATTATTAGCCATTTTTCCTCTGTTTTTTTTTTTTTTCTTTTCATTATCTGCAATTGCACTGAATGAGGGCTATAGCTCACAAAATCACTAGCAAGCTGAGAACAAAGACATCCCAACCTGGCGAATTCAAAAGTGATCATTTTGGCTAATCAGGGAGATTATAAACAGCCAAACGGCAGTTTGATGAGGTCGTTTTTGTATAAAGCCTCCATTAGCACAGTCTGGGTTCCTGCACAGGGGCCACAATGGCCCAACCAAACTCTTTTTGTTGGGGGACTCGAGTGCCCTGCCACCACAACTGGACCAATGTGACCTTGGCAAGATGCCCCATCTCAGAGCGTCCAGTGTCCAAGAATTAATTGCTCGCCATGTGGAAAGAGTCACTCACCTTCTTCAGCACCACGAACTCATTCTCAGCAGTGGCCTTGAGGACCACCTCTTCTTCATACCTGAGGAGAGAGAACACACCGCCCCTCAGGCTTGGGGCCATGGGCTGGCCAGCAAACCCTAGGTTTTCAAGACTCCCTGGTTCTGCCCTTGACTATGTGTGCCTCGAGGGGAAGAGGCTTGGCCTCTCTGGACTCCTATTTCTCAGGCACAAAAAAAAAAAAGAAAAAGAAAAAGAAAAAAGAAAAACACCACAGGACAATGGACATGAAGTCCCTGGTTTCTAGTCCAAGCTTGGAAGTGAAGTTATTGCAAAACCTCAGGGAGTCATTTACTCTTTCTGCATCTTGGGTTAAATTGCCTGGTGTGCAGTAAGGCACTCAGTAAATTTGTGAGATGAACGAAAAGCACGTGCTCCAGGGGTCCTTCAACCCTAAAACTGCACAAAACATAAAGCTCCGTGAACTCCAGGACATTCTCTTTCCCCTCCCCCAACTTCCAAGGACTTGAAATCCTGGAAGCAACCCACTCTGCCCAGACTACTAGTAGGACTTCCACAGCCCTCCTCCAGCCCGGTTTTTCCCTTGCTCTTGGCAGTGAGGTCTGATGTCTGGCCAAGCCCCATTCTAGCCAATGAGAGAGACCAGAGTTCCCAGAGCATGGTTTTCACAACTTTGTAATTACAGGGTAATTTGGGCTGCTATAAACTCTGAACTCTGTAATTACTGGCCCTGTATCCCCAGAGTAAGAAACAGATTTTGACACCTACAAACAGAATTGTGTCTGTATTTGCATCCCCCGCCCCAAGGAAAGTAAAAACCCATTGCTGAGTCCACCTGGATGGTAAAACCTGATCTTCCAAGACCAGAATTTTAATTACTTCCAATTAGAATTACTAGGGCTGATTATGTCCTAGTAATTCACTCTGTTCGTATCTGCCAGATAAAGTGGGACAAGTTAACAGTGATTAAGTGAGTAAAACTAGGTAACGGCCAAATTAAGCAAGTCAGGTTAAAATAAGATTTATGTGGACCTTTGAATTGTACAGCCTTGCAGAACAAGAGCCTAATGATTTATCTTCAGTATAAATAAAAGAACTCTCTACAATCATAAGATATCTTTAATGGCATTGGTCTGTATTTGTTTGTTTGTTTGTTTGTTTGTTTTGTGTTTTGTTTTTTCCAAGATTTTTCTTCCAGGACCTTTCCTTTCCACCCATCCTGGGGCCAACCACTCCCAAGTTCTGCTCTCTAGCCCTATTGATCTTGGTCCTTCTGTTTCATTTGTTCTCTAACTCTGGGTCAGTCTGTGGCCTGGATATATGTCTCACTCCTTCAAGGCTGGTATGTTTCCTCTCTAAATCTTTTCCCAGTCCCCAGGATGGGCCAGCGAAGCTGGGAGCCGAGACAAGATGAAGCAGACTGATATAGTGAACCAACTGACTGGTAGACTGGAATGACATTGGCCTTCAGCCATGTCTACCTCCAGGAGAGTTGTATGGACTAAGCCAAGACATACCCCACTCCTATAACCACCCCCAGCCCTGCCATGCTCACTTTTTCTTGTAGCCCTCCAGCACCTCCTGCACGTGGTTGAGCTCTGAGGCCAGCCTCCCGCTGTCGGCCTCCGCGCACTCGGCCTCCCGCCTCAGCGTCTCGATGTAGCCCTCAAACAGTGGCTCCAGGTTGCTCTCACAGCACTTGCGGTTCTGGTAGAACTGCCACTTGGTCTCCAGCAGCTTGTTCTGCTGCTCCAGGAAGCGCACCTACAGCCCAGGGTGGGGGAAAGAGACTCAGGAGGAGTCTGGGGAGGTGCCTTATCCCCAAGAATTCTCTCTGCCCTTGGGGATGGCCTCTGACCTGTAGCAGCCTGTGACCTTCCCCCAAAGGCCAAATTCTGAAAGTACAGTTCATAATTATTCCCCAAATAACTTCCCCTCATTCCATCCCCGTCTCCTGGAAAGAGCACACAATTTATTTATGATTTATTTGTTCTGCACAGAGTGAAATAACATCTGATCCTGTAAAATATCACAGACCATGTGTGGCAGGCCAAAAATAGCCTCTCAAATGTGGCCATATCTTAATTCCTCTAACTTGTGAATTTGTTACATTACATGGAAAAGAGATCTTGGGGATAGAATTAAGGTTATAGACCTAAAGATCAGGAGATTACCCTCAATTATCCAGATGGGTCCTACAGTAGTCACATGGGCCTTTCAAAGGAAGAGGAAGGCAGAAGAGTGAGAGAGATGCTGAGAAGAAGGAGACGGAGGAGAGATTTCGAACATAAGAAGCAAGAAGCACTTGACCACCATCACCAGCTTTGAAGATGGAGGGAGGAGGGGTCACGAGTCAAGGAATGCAGGAAGCCTCTAGAAGCTAAGAACAACCCTTCCACCTCATACCTTCCCATCCCCGTCAACCAGCCAGCAAGGGAACAAGGACCTCAGTCCTATAGTCAGGTGGAATTCAATTCTGCCAAAAACCTGACTGTCCCTGGAAACAGGTCTCCCTCAGGGCCTCCAAAAGAAATGCAGCCCTGCCAGCAGCTTGATTTCGGCCTTATGAGATAATAAATTTGTGTTTTTTAATCTGCTAAGTTTGTGGGCATTTTTATGGCAGGGATTTAAAAATGCAACCTCCTCACTCAAACTCCAGGGTGCAGGAGCCCAAGAGGGCAAACCCTGGACCAAGAATTAAGAGGTTTCTGACTGTCTGCCTCTGCCACCAGTCAGGCTTCTGTGTCTCATTGTCTCTGAGCCTCACTGAGGCAGCAAGAATACATCAGCAATTTACACTGGCAGCCAGCCCCCAAGCCCTATCTAGCCCACAGGCATATTTTATTTGGCTTGCATATAGTTTTATAAAACTTGATTAATTGCCAACATTTAATAATTAAGGGACTTCAGGCAAGAATCTGGATTTCCCTGACCTTGACAAACCGGACACTCAGGTAATGCCGGGCTTGCGTCTGGAGGTGAGTGGCAGCAGCTGCCCCTGTAGACGGGCATGCCTCTCAGCTTGGCTTCATTCACCAGGCACCATGCAGCTGCCAGCCCTAAGCCTAGCATAAAGCAACTCTCAATGGCCCGTGCTTTTGGGAAAAGGAACCAAAATCCTGATTATTCAAAAAGGATCTGCCTTAGGTCTCCATATGCAGACCCAAGTAGTGGGAGCAGGTCTCTGGCCTGCCTGCTCTGCAGGTTTAAACCTGCCACATGGATGTACTTTGCACACTTAGAGCTTATTCTGATAGAAGAATGATGGAAGGAGGTGAGTGCTGTCAGCATCCCCAGGGGAGGGACCTGGGTGATATCCAAAAGACCACATGCAAAGATGCCTTTGAGTCTGCGTGCTTAGTGTCTTCACTGTGCTTTTGAGCAAATTAGGAAAATGCGCCCCGCTAGGCAGATGCAGCCCCCCCACCCACCACCAGGGCACACAGCACAACCAGCAGAACATGCGCTGAATTTCAACCTCCCCCTCACCTCTCTTGGTGGGTGCCCCTGTGTAGTGAATAACCTGCATGATCCTACGTCAGCTTCTTTGTGCCAATGGAAAGGAAGAGTGGTTTGGACAGCAGGTTAAGAATGGATGCACATCACCTTCACTTGCAGATGTGCCTATTTCTGATGGTGGTGTTTGTCTGAGAGCAAAGCTCCCACCCACATCACCCGGTGTGCACTTTCTGGGTATAGAACGCACACTACTCCACTCTGGAAGATGAGCCTTTCCTCCATTGGACCTCAGTGGCTGTCCTCCCCTAACAGTCAGATTGCAGGCTCTCAGAGGCGGCCTCGGGGTCAAAGAAAACCAGAGCTGTATGTCTAACCAGAAGAAGGGCTCAGAAACTGCAACATCGGCAAAGTGTGACTCAACAGCCCCTCCGCCGACCTCCCTTAAGTTTCTCAACTCAGTGTCTTTAATCTATGTGAGTGGGTTGGGGTGGAGGATGACGTGGATAGAAGTCCTGGGGATTCACAGCCTTCCTCTGCTGTCCCCACCAGGAAAGAGCAGGAAAGGAGGTTCTGGCCCCTCTTCATCCTGGCTCCCCTCTCCATACTAAGGATGACAGCATCTCCTCCAGGAAGCGGGTCAGACTAAGCAGAGATGCCCAGCTCACCCACCCTCCTCACTGTGTGATGGCTGAGGTTCAGAGGATGGGGTCCCAGGCACACATTCAGCTCTTGCTGGGCAGGGTAAGCGGCAGCCATAAACCTTACCGTTCTGGCTGGTGGCTTTACATTCATTTCGCATTTGACTCTCAGAGCAACATTTGAAAATCAAGACCCTCATTCAGCCACATTCTCAAGGCCATGTGCTAATTGGTAGCAGCACTGGGACCCCAAGAATTTGAAGCTGGCCCATCATTGCGTTTCAAGTCCCTTGGCCCTTCCTAAGCCACAGCACCAGGGGACGATCGACAGACCCACCTTGTCGATGAAGGCAGCGAACTTGTTGTTGAGACACTTGATCTGCTCCTTCTCCTCGTGCTTCACGCACTGCGCGTTGGGGTCGATCTCCAGGTTGAGGGGCGTGAGGAGGCTCTCGTTGACCGACACGGTGGTGATGCAGGGCGGGCTGGGCCCGCAGAGGCCCCCTGCCCGGTAGCCAAAGATTCCTCCACTGTGTAGGGGCCGTGTACAACTCACTGCGATTCGTGGGGATCCCACTGCACACAGGCTCCGGCTGCCAAAGCCCCCAAGGCGCCTGTAGCCCAGCCCCCCAGGACTGCCCCCACGGTAGGCCATGGCACTGGCACAGCTGCGAGCCCCAGGCTTGGGCATGACGGCGGAGCAGGAGCTGAAATTCCTGATTCCGTAGCCAGAGCTGATGTGATAAGAACGGCTCGCCATGCCTCTGCTCTGCGGGGCAGTGCCAAGGGAAGTGGAGGGGACCCAAGGATACCAGGTCTCGCACCAGAGACTGGTTTAGTGTTTCTGCCTTTTATAGGGCAGACAACAGGTCTCCTGACAACATAAAAGGCAAGAAAAAGTTATTAATGCCATTTATGAGCGTGAGAATCACCCCCAGGGGAAACTTGAGAAGGAAAACTGAAACTTGCCACCTTTAATAGCGTATCAAGGAGACCCTGCATCCCAATAAACCTGCCCCCTGACTGTTCAAGCCCACAGGCCTAGACATATTTATTTATTCAACCATAATTGCTCTCTACCCCTGTGAGTAGACCTCACATCATTATCCTACATAGGCAAGTAGAGGCCTGGGCCAACACATTCCTGACACTCAAAAGGTCCCGTGTCCCACCAAGGTCCCACCAACTGGCTCTTCCCATGTTTCCCCTCTGAGGCTGCAAGGACCTCTGGCTCATCACCCAGGGCGAGCACATGTGGAGTGAGCCTCTTCAGACCTTTCCCCGTTATTGCTCTGAGCCACATTCCATTTTATAGTAGAGTCATTGCAGTTGGTACTGCCCTCTGGATTCAGGAATCATGTCTTATCTCTGTGTATATCCCTCGTGGCAACTAGCGCATATTAGGTCCTCGGGAAGCATTGCTTGAATCGAATAGACTGAACACAGGAGGGAATGGCCAATATCTGGAGAGGTTCTTCATCTAGTCTACAAATATCAGCCAACACTCTATGATGTGCCAGGCCCAGGAGCTGGCCTGGAGGAGGTGCCTTCATTCACTGGCAAGTGCTGAGGTCCCACCAGAACAAGGCGATAATCTAGATGCTGAGGGAAATCAAGCTGGGTGGGCAAAGTTTGCCCTTGAGGAAGCTGGGTCTCATGGGGAGACCAGACACAGGGAGGAAAGATCCACGACAAGAGAGAGAAAGATGACTGATCAGATACAGGGAGGGAGTGCTCCTGGCTTTCTGAGGCCATTCATGACTGGCCACAGAAGCACAATTCTCACGGTAGCTCTTGCTGGTAGGGAAGAGTGGAGTGTGCAGGAAAAGGAGAGAGCTCCTCCACGGTGGATGCACTGAACGAAGCAAGCAAAATAGAAACCAATTTGAAAACTGATGCTCTGGAAGGGGCCCACCTCATGCTGGTCTCTATTTGTTTCTTTCTTTCATTTGACAACTGTTTATTGAGTACCTACTATATGCCAGACATCATATAATGAGCAGGGGATACATCGGTGAATAAAACAAAGATGTATACTTTTGTGGGCTTCCTTTGCAGTGGGAGATATCAACAATAAACTTAATAAATGAATAGACTGTACGTTAGGTGGTGATAAGTGTTATGAAAAAAAGAAATAGAACAGGATAAGAAAACTCAGGAGAGCTAGGAGAAGGGTGGTCTGAAGAGCTTCACTGAGAAGATGACACTGGGCAAAGATTTTGAGGAGGTAAGGGGATGAGCCGTGTAGGCAGAGCAAAGAGCCAGTGCAAAGGCCCCAGGTGGGAACAGGCTTGATGTGTTCCCACCAGGAGCAAGGAAGCCCCCGTGGTCTGAGTAATGAGAGCCAGTTCCGAGTACAAGCGAGTTCGGGAGGTACGGAGAGGGAGATTACCCATGCCAAATAGGGAGGACCAGCAGGCCATGTGAGGACTTAAGCTGCCATTGAGTGCAGAGTGGAGCTTTGGGGGCTCTGTGCAGAAGATGAACATGACCTGACATGATCACACTGTTGAATGATCACAGTGATGTAATGGCTGCCTGGAAAACAGACTGTAAGGGAGGCAACAGTGAAAGAAAAGAAAAGGGTCAGGAGGATCTTGCAGTAATCCCAGGGAGATGCCAGAAGCTCATGCCAGGAAGGAAGCCCTGGACAATGTAAGAGGCGGCCACCTTTGGATGGAATTCGAAGAAAGAGCCAACCCGATTTCTTGACAGATTGGATTTGGAATGTGAAAAAAAGGAGAGGTTGAGGATGCCTCCGCACTTTCTCATAGGTTAAACTCATCTCCACAACAAAGTTAATCAGTGGTAGAGAGAGGAAAATGCCAAGGCTATCACCCCAAATGTTTGACCTAGCTCTGCCGACTCTGCAGCCTGGCACAAGGTATCTACCCTTTCTGGTCTCCAGTATTCCCAATGGTGCATGCAGGAGTTAGGCCAAATACCTTTTTGTTGGAAATCCTTTA
>NW_011889252.1:131915-133716 GCF_000151845.1 Pteropus vampyrus
TGTGAGTGAGCCTGTTCACACCCACCCAGACAGCCCTGCTATGCATTTGTCTTTGACAGCAAGCCTTTCCCGAGCACCTGAATGTGTCTGGAAGGGTATCATGGCCACACGAGCTGGTGCTTTGTGGCTTAGGACTGCATGGTGGCCACTGAATAACCTTCCTCTCCCCTTCATCCATGAGTCCTTGGCTTGGCCTCATTCACTCATCCATTCATTCAACAATTAATTATCAAGCATCTGGGTGTCGGGCATTGCACTAGATACTGGAGACACCAAGACAGGCAAGAGCTGATCCTTGCCCTTGAGTAGCTCACAGCCTACTGGTCACAGTGGAAAATCGGTGTGATAACAGACATGTACAAAGATACCTGGCTCTATTAAAAGAAAATAGGCCCAGAACCCTGTCTTGAGTTCCCAAACCCAAGGGATAGTGTGCGCAAAGGAATGGAGGTATGAGCAAGGATGATCCAGTCCAGGAAGTGCAGTTAGTTGAGTATGGCTGAAGCGCAGGGTGTCCCTTGCGGAGTGATGAGAAGTGAGGTTGGAAACACTTAGTAGGGCTGAAACGTGAAGACCTGTGTGCCCCTCCCAGGAGTTTAGGCCTTGTCCCGTCAGCAGTGGAGAGTTTTCCTCTGATAGCGCCTTGCAGGGGTGGGTGGGGCAGGATGAATAGTGATAAATGATGACTGAATGTATGATCAGATCAACTCAGCAGGGAGGTGAAGAAAAAATTGTGGGAACATAAAGGAGGCAGAAAATCTAGTTGGCAGCTATCACATGAAAGGAAATGCAAAGTAACGTGAGCCTGAACTAAGATAGTGTTGGAGGAAATGGAGAAGAAATGGGAAGAATCATGAAGTATTAGAGGGTTTGTCAATTTATTGGATGTGGGGGGAGAGGAAAGGAGTCCACATGATGATTCTCAGGTTGGCGGCTTATGCGAGAGACTGAAAGGTGATGCCAGTCTTGCTACAAGGAGAATGGGAAGAAGTGCAGGTTTGGCCTTGGTGGGTGGGGACCTGAGCTCCATGTGGTTATGCGGAAGTTGAGATGCCTGTGGGACAACAAGATGGAGAAAAAGAAAACACAACTCGGTGTTGAGTGTTCACAATGGATAGAACATGCTCAGTGCTTTCTATGTATTGGCTGCACTAATCTTCCTAAAATCCCCGCAGAGGTAAGTGTCAACTAGGATGGGCTAGGCTTTTTGGTGGCAACAAACAGCCCCCAAATCTCTGTAGCTTAAAATGACAGCGTTTACACCTGACTCATTCTAAACATCCACTACAGTTGCCTGAAGACTGATGGAGTAACCACTACCTGAGACAGCTCCAGTTGCGAGGGTGGAGGGACAGAGAGGTCTGAAAGGCCATCCTGCCAAACACTCAGGAAAGGAGAGACCTAGAACTACTTGGCAACCAGCACTAGTGATAATGCTAGAAGATGTGTTATTGTCACTGAGGCTCAGCTAAATGGGATGGCTAAGATGAAACAGCAGGTCATAGAAGAGCTGGGTCTGCCTGGTGCCCAAGGCCAGGTTCCCAAGCCCCACATCACTCTACTGACTGTCCAGAGGAGGCTGGACGTGAGAGCAAGGGATCCAGACAGAGATTAGGAATCCTCAGTTGCCACTATTCCCTGTTTAATACAAGCACTCAATATGTTCCCCATATGCCGTAAGGATGACCATGGCACTTAACACCTCTGCAAAAAGCTTTCTGACTCAGCACCTGGATGTCTAAGCGAACTCTGCTTCCCTGAAGGTCAAACTTAAAGCCATCTCACCAGGCGAGGTGCAGTT
>NW_011889252.1:133766-157260 GCF_000151845.1 Pteropus vampyrus
CCCCAAATCTCTGTAGCTTAAAATGACAGCGTTTACACCTGACTCATTCTAAACATCCACTACAGTTGCCTGAAGACTGATGGAGTAACCACTACCTGAGACAGCTCCAGTTGCGAGGGTGGAGGGACAGAGAGGTCTGAAAGGCCATCCTGCCAAACACTCAGGAAAGGAGAGACCTAGAACTACCTGGCAACCAGCACTAGTGATAATGCTAGAGGATGTGTTATTGTCACTGAGGCTCAGCTAAATGGGATGGCTAAGATGAAACAGCAGGTCATAGAAGAGCTGGGTCTGCCTGGTGCCCAAGGCCAGGTTCCCAAGCCCCACATCACTCTACTGACTGTCCAGAGGAGGCTGGACGTGAGAGCAAGGGATCCAGACAGAGATTAGGAATCCTCAGTTGCCACTATTCCCTGTTTAATACAAGCACTCAATATGTTCCCCATATGCCGTAAGGATGACCATGGCACTTAACACCTCTGCAAAAAGCTTTCTGACTCAGCACCTGGATGTCTAAGCGAACTCTGCTTCCCTGAAGGTCAAACTTAAAGCCATCTCACCAGGCGAGGTGCAGTTTTGCATCAGGAATAAGTAAAAAAGATGACAGAATGGCTAAGAGCAAGTTAACTGCCCTTCCCTGAGCACTACAGCTGCCGTCAGGCCCTGCATCAGGACACACTGGGCCCAGCCCTGCCCGAACTTGTTGAGATAATTAAATGAGACAGCTGTGCAATGCACTTAGCACAGTGAGTAGCACATACTGAACATTCAACAAACAGTCACTTTTGCTATTATTTCCCCCTTGGGGTCCTACGGGCATCTCAAGCCAATGTGTACTGGAAATTAGCACAGACAATGAGGACCCTCAGTGCAGGTACGAATTATCCCACTCATTGTACTCTCTCTGGTGTGCAGTATAAACTTGGGCCATTCTGCAGATCGCATTAAATATGGATATGAAACAACATCACAGTCAGTAAAGCGCTGCACCAAGAAACACAATGTCATTCTGCTGGTTGATGTGAAAAAGAGACAGTGATACATCGAGGAGAGAGGGTTGGCATGGCACTCAGGAGCTTGGGTTTCTGGATCCGTCTTGGCCTTGACCTGGCCATGGGGCATGACGACAGCCACTTACCCTCTCACTGCAGTAAGAAAGTCAGTAATAGACTTTAGAATTATTTCCATAAGCACAGGAGTTTTGGGTCAAACTTTAAGTATTTAAAATTTTACTAAGTAGAATACCTATTTCCCTCACAATTCAAGATCAGCAGAAGGTTCTTGCCTGTTGGTTAGATCCCTGCTTCTAAGATGCTTTCAAGCGAAGTGAGACATGCTGAGATAGGCAGAGGACAGACAGCCCAGCACAGAGTAAGAACCCAGAACCAGGACCAGCAGGGCAGGTTACACCCTAGGCAGGTAGAAGCAGGAGCAGGGATTCTGGGGCATGGAAAAGAAAGAAAGGAGTCTGGGGGGCATCTCTGAGTCTCCTGCATCTGACAAGGAAGGAAGACACAAGCTCTTCTGATTTCCAGGGTGAAGTAGCCAGTAAAAAGCTATGAGGCAGATGTACAATAAACTAAGGTATTCGTGTGGTATTGTGTGAGGAATGGGAGATTCGGTGAATTTTTCCTGTGGTCCCAGAGTGGCAGCCACATCCTAAAGCTGAGCACAAAAGGAAGTTAGTTCCCCCCAAGTTCTAAGAGAGCTGCACATTGGACCTGGCCACCACCCTTCATGGTCGCAGGACCCAAAGATGGTTTGGGAGGATAGGTGAAATAGAAGGGTCACAGTCTTGCCAGCACCTAGCAGCATGGAGGGCAAGATGGAGCCATACATTGCAAGACAGCAACAGTGTTGGGGGATCTCACAGGAATCAACATTCAAACGTCAGGCTTGCGGGGCCACCACCTGACTTTAGAGGAGGTCACGGAGCCTGCTGCTTCCATCAGCTGCCACCTAGGCAGAGCTCTGCTTGACCCAAAACAGGACAAAAATCTCAAAAAAGAAGATGGACTATCTAATAAAAGAGCCTGAGGAGCCACTAGAGCCATAAACAGATTAGCCAGGCAAGAGAAGGTGGCTGAAGGGTGGAGAGGAATAAGAGGTTTGAGCAGAGCCTAAAATTGAAATTTTACAATGAAGTTAGAACTTCTTAAACTCTAGAATGAGATGATTCTAATAATCAAGAGCGGTTGCAAATTATGAAACTCAGTCAAAAGGTAACTTGGCTGTACACCCCAAAACTCAGCCACTTTAAAAACCAACATTTGTTTCACTCGCAAATCTGCAGTCCAGACAGTGCTCAGCAAGGACAACTCATTTTTCTGTCTCAAAGAGCTCCTGCTCTCTCAGGCAGCACCCACCGATGCACAGTGTCCAGAGTGGTGGTCATCCTTGCCTTCTGCTGCTCAGACCACACAGGAGGAAGAGTGAACTGTCTGAGTCCCCTCGCTGCTTCCAGAGGGACACTGCTGGCCAAGACTGCAACCAGTGGGCATAAACGGCGCCCAGAGCCCCGAGACCCAGCCCCGTGAGGAGTCCTGAAAAATAAGAGGTTTGCTGTCTGTCTTTGTGGGGTGGGAAGGGGGGAAGGGTGAAGGGGACATGTCAGGTCGCTGTACCCACAGGTGCTGAATGAGTCTGCTGCTGGATGGAACTGATGCTGTGGGGTGCCCAAAGAGGTGGAGGACAGCCAGTGGGCTGAAGTGACAGGAAGCTCAGCTTTGGGCCTCTACGTAAGGGGCACAGGACTGTCCAATCTGGTCCATGAGACAGAGAGGCAGCTACTGCCTAGAGGATGCCAAGGGACACAGTGCCCTCCGGGGTTCCTCAACTGCAGTAGCTCAGAAGGCTTGGCAGAGAAGGAGGAATTTCAGGAGACAAACAGAAAAAAACTTGGCCCTGAAACACTTATAATTACCACTTTCTTGTCTTCTTCCAGGAGCTCATCCAGTTACAGCACACCCACATGACATGCAACCCATTTCACAGACCAAAACTCTAAGTTCTGTGGCTCAGATAAGCCTACGGGGCTGTGTGAGTCACCGCTCTGCTGCAGAGAAGCTCCAGGACTGCCATGCTCCTCCCACTAGAGGGCACCCTAGCCTGGCTGCTGAAGGCACTCAATGCCATCATGGACGAAAACTCTCTTCCTCTAGGAAGCCTTCCCAGATTGATCGACACAAAATGTGTCTTCTCTGGCTCCTCCCTGCTTGGATTTTTCATTCTCCCAGCAGCTTCCCTCCGAGTGCTCAGCACCCCATGGTGTACCATTCCTGTGTGGCCTGCAGCCACCATCCCCACATGTTAACCTTTTAACAGATCTGTGTACCAGGCTACCCTCCTCCAATCCATCCTATGCCTTGATAGCTTTAGCTCCCTAAAAATCTGCTTCCAAGACACCTCTACCCAAGCACCAAAGGCTCAGCAGAAGATGTCTGAAGGCTCCTCAGCTAGCCCTCAGCACAGCCCCAACGAAGCCCTCTAGCTCATCTTCTAGATTTTCCCATTTTCTTTATTTTATGTTCAGTTTTTCTTTGGGGGCTCCTAAGCAGAAAGCTGAGTCCATCAGTGTCCAGGTTTTGACACGGTGTCTTCATCGGCTCAGAGAAGACCCCTCTCTTTTTCATTCATCTGGTATGGTTTTAATGTTTTTTAACCCAACACTATGTTGTCTGTAAGTACATCAACTTTGTTGCTTCTAACTTTCATATACATTTATCATCTTTTAATTATATTTATACTATTTCTGGTCATTTGAGTTTCTACCAACCTCTTTCTGCTGCATATAATGCCATGATGAATTGCCTTGTCCTTGCAGGGGAACTGCTCTCAGTGGGGTTGGACTTCTCTCAGGAGTGAGGTTACTGGATCATAAGGTTCACACATGTTTGCACCAGCCCACATTCCTACCCCCAGCGCACAAAGGTCCCCATCCTCCCAACTCTACTCAAGTTGGTAGCACCCACTTTCTAATCTCTGCCATTCTGATGGTAGAAAGATGCCTCGTGGTTCCAGTCTACATCTTCTAAGGACGGCAAGAGTCATCCTTACTCCTTGTACTTATTAGCCTTTTGCTCTTTCCTTTTGGGGAAATGTCTGTGCAGACTGTAGCTAGCTTTCCACTGGGTTTCCTGTCTCATACTTGTTTTGTAGGAGTTTCTTACAGGTTGTAGATATTAAGCTTTTTCCAGGCTATCAACTATAGAGTTAATTTTTACTCTATAGTCTCTCATTAAACTGGAATTCTTCATTTTGATGTGGTCATGTCGATAAATTTTTTGCCTGTGGTTTTGATTTTCAAAGTTTGTTTAGGAAGTCTTTCCCCACCCCTATGCTACAAACATAGTCTCTTATCTATTCCTTTGTTTGCTTTATAGTTTTACCTTCCATGTCCAGGCCTTTCCTCCATCTGAAGCCTCCCATCAATATGGTACAAACTGGACTCTAGCTCTATACTCTCCATATGGCGAGTTTATTTTCGCTAATCTCACCAGATAAGTAAATAGCCCTTCACTTGTTGCCACCTTCATCAAATACCAAGTTTATCTTATATTAGATGGCCCATTTTGATCTCTGTATTCTATCTAATGGCTCATTTATCTGTTCCTGCATAGATACTATACTTTTCTACTATTATTTCTCTCTAATCCTCAGACATTCTCTTTGATGTCCTTTTTCATAACTGACTTTAGATGTTATTCTTCCATATAAATTTTAGATTCATTTTATCAAGTCCCTCAAAAGAAATCCAGTAGAGTAGAAACTAACATTTTTGTAAATGACTTTGCAAATCGGCAGTTGTGACCGGCTTACAGGCAGAAAAAACTTTTTGATTTAGAGCTCTTTAAAATCAAGTTAACCTCAAGTCCCTTTATTGACTAAAATGATTAGTTTAATAAAAAATTTTACATTAAAGAAAGAAATCCAGCAGAGTTTTTATTGAGTCTGCATTGTGCTTATTAATTAATTTGTGGGAATTTATATCTTTGGAATATTAGGTCAAATTGTTCTTGAATATGATATGATTCCACTTAATCGAATTTTCTTGCATGATTTTTTATATGCGAGTCCTACATTATGCCCCATGTAGATTTTGTTAATACTTTATTGTTGTATCATAAATATTTCATTATTATCATCACTCTTAGGAATTGTAACTTTATTTTTCTATTAATTTTCTAATTGGTTGTTGCCGATATAGAAAAACACTTTTGATTTTCATAAGTTGACCTAGTAGCTAGCATCACTGCTCAATTATAGTTTATCGATTTCTACAGTTTATCGATTGACTTTGTTGGGTTTTCTATGTAGTTGATCACATTGTCTGCAAATAAGAACAGTTCTACCTCTTCTAATACGTAGACATACTTCTTTTCTTGGCCAGGAATTCCAGTTTGTAAAGCATGGCATTAAGAGTGGGCATCTTTTCTTGCTCCCAAATTTCATTGGAATGTGCCTGAGTTTCATCCTTTAGGTATGACATTTTCTAAGCTCATCCATTGTGCTTTGAATATTCCAGTGCTTTTTTGCCATTCTCCACCTGGCACTGCCTCCACCCTTTCGACTTTCCCAAGCCTAGCTAAAGTCTGACCTTTCCCACAAAGCCTCCCTGATTGCACCTGCTCACAGTGAGCTCGTCCCCAAACCCTTAAGACAAGACACACTGTGCCAGTCAATTAACAATCATGAACTGCCATGAAAAACTACTCTGTCTACTATCCATTTAACTTGTGCCTGTTTACAAATGTATCTGACTAACCAGTCAGCTTCTTGAGGACAGGGACGTGTGTTAAACTCTTCTTCACGCCCTGCAATACATAGTACCTGTTGAATAAACAGTTTTAGAGTATGTGAAGGTGCCATGTTTTATCAGCTCCAGCCCATAGTCCTCAGTGTGTTACGAGTTCAAGGTCAGAGGCAGAACTGAAGATGGGAAGGTTGGAGAACCAAGGAAAGCAAGGCCCAGGAGGTTCCTGTCCTGGGAAGGAGGTGGGTAAAATGAGTATTTCATTTTCAGAGAGACCCCAGGAGCCAGTTCTCTAACCCTCATCTCATAGATGAAGAAACAAAATGTACAGAGATGAACTAACTCATCACATGGCTAGTAAGAGTCAGAGTGGATTTGCATCCACACTTTCTGACTCCCAAATCCTACGACTTCGCTGAGCACAGAAAACCCACTTCTGCAGCCAGACAGGTGACACCTCAGACCGAGACTGTATCCTTGAACCTAGCAATCTCACCTCCACAAATTTATTTTAAAGAATTATTGGAGATATGCACAAAAATATATTGACTAATGCTCATCACAGCGTTGTTTATCATAAATCCATTAGGAAGGGACAAAAACAATTAAAAGGCCCATAGATATTAAGGCAAGAAGAAATGACAAAGTCTGAGCATCTGTGGGTCAGAAGCCAGGCAGGCAGACAGGCAGGCAGGTGACAACCAAAAAAAACACAGAGTTGTGAATAAGGCCAGTCGCAATTCCAGGGAAGTAGGCAGGACTCAGAGAACCAGAATGGCAGAGCAAGCAGTCATTGTCCGCAGCAGCGACAAGCCAGCCCCTAGGCTGACCCAGGCTGGCTGGGTAAAGGGCAGGGAAAAGGCACGGGCCTTGACAACTGAACCAGCCTGAGGCTCAGCCAGAGCCTCATGATGAGGACCGGAACCCATCTCAGTCAGTTGCTCAGGTGGAAGGAAGCAACGCCTCAGACTGGGCTGCTGCTGACCCTTTGTCAGCTTCCTGTCTAAGTCTGTTTTCAAGGAGCTCACCTGCTCTGTCATTCTCTTTGTTCTGGTCCATTTATAAATTGGTGCTTTAATTAAGGTTTTCTGAGGTGGCAATGATTGCCTTGTAAAAGCTATTGTGCTGTTGTGTGCTCACGCAAGGATGGAACCTCACAGCCCATGCGCGCTATCCCTTTGCAAGGCCCTGTTGGCTTCATGTAACTGGGACCAGTCGCCTTGTTAGTAGGTGGTAAGAGGTGGCACCTCCTACCACCAGACACTCAATTCATCTTCCCCAAGCCCAGCAAGGCATGAGTTGCCATTCATATATCACAAGTAAGAAACTAGAAAATGTAAGTTGTCCTAGGTCCCAAAGCTAGTAAGTGGCAGAGCTGGGCTTCAAACCATGCCTTTTTATCACTAGAGTCCATACTTCCATCATCTCCAACCAGGATAGGGGCCTGGGCACACTTATGGCTCCCCTGAACCAAGGAGGTGGGTATGTCTACACAGAGACCCTCAGTGAAGGGTCCAACTTGATACCAACCCCACTGTGTTGAGAAGTGAGCAGGGTCAGAGGACAAAGATACAGTAATAGAGAAATGTTTTACAGAGGCTTTGCCATCTTGCACCCCTCAGCATGTTACCAAGAAACAAATCTCAAGTAATCATTGGACATGGCTTGAGAATCTTCCAGGTGCTCACCAGTTCCAATGTGGATTGAGACAAGAGGAGAGAAAGATCTGGTTCTTTCTTGAATGTCAGCAGATGTTTAACCCAGCAAAGGCTTAGCATCTAAGTACCACCAGCCACACCTCCCACAGAAATGCTCCAAAAATCTCATCAGCTATTCAGCTGGAATCAGCCACCCTCCAGCTCCCAGACCTTGCCTCCTGTGTGTTTCTCATACCTGAAGCCCTTATCCCACAATCCATATCCACAGTTCCCATAGCAGACATAAGAGTCTGGAAATCTATCCACAGGGTCCAAGATGAAGGGGCTAGAGTGTCCTTTTTATAGAATCCATGCAGATGTTGTCCAGCTCCCTAACAAATTCCCATAGCACCATCACCCGCCCTCCAAGATGGGCCTTCACTCACTCTCAGATATAACTGGCCACTCACCCTGAGAGGGAGTAGGGAGGCCCTGGTGAGGCCCTGGAAGGATGCATAGAGGGCTATTTTTAGCCAAGACTGAGTCAGCATTTTGTTGTGGCTGGTCAGGAAACAGGTCCATCAGAGGAGTCATCCTCAGTACAAAGGCGGTCAAGAGACATGTGCTTGGAAGGATTTATGGGCTCAGATTCTTGGGTTAGAGGAACCTCCTGGCTTAATCCCACTGCCCACCCATCAAAGCCATCACCAATCTAGCTCAAAGGGATTAAGGGGCAAATTAAGGGTGCTTGGCTGAGTCTCTACCTCCTCTCACCCTGTGGATCCTCTGAAGGGAGGAAGTGATGCCATCTCAGGATCCTGGTGACCTGTCTCCCCATTCCCAGCACCTTTCACTCTTCCTGATGAGTGTGCACGCACCAGTATTCATTGCTCAGCTTCCTGCTGGGAACCTAAAGGACTCCCACACCCTAACGTAAGACTTCAACTCAGCCTGGGCATCGTGGGGCCTTCCCTCCACCTGTGTCTTCTCCACCACCCCATGTGCACGCCACCCTCTCCTGCTTCCAAACACCTCGGGTCTCTGCTGGATTCCCAGACCCGGCAAGTGTCTAGCGCAACATTAGCACTCAGGAAGAATTTACTGACTGAATGAAAAGATGATTACAGTCTAGTCTCCAAATCAGAACTGGACTTCTTATCTCCTCCCAGCACTATCCCCATTCCATCCCAGTCTTCTTTAAACCCACCTCCAAGAAGCCTTCCCTGATCAACTCCTGCAGCTCTAAGGTATTCCACACTCACATTCTTGAACCTTTCCCATCAGCAATGATACCCAGAACTCTGAAGAATGGCTCTGATTCTCTCCTGAACTCTCTGACTCAGTTTCTCCCATGTCCCAGCTGGTGTCCCATGGCTTCTGTTTTCCTAGAAATTCCCTAAGCGCATGGACCACACTCCTTCCAAAATCTCTACTACCACCCCCACTTCTGACTGGGCTCTGAGTAAGAACAGGTTAGGAGAGGCTCATATTGACAGTGAGGAAAGGAACATGCTTTAGAGAGAGAGAGGAAGGCAAAGAAGTCTAGAACAAAAGGTTGTTTGAGATGTCGCCCCAACCTGAGACAGGCCAGCCTCTCCACCTGATGCCAGGTCATAGGGCCAGGGCCCATAGCTAAGCTTTGCGCCTTCCAGAAAAGGATACAGAGAGCAGGCTCCGCCCCAGGTCACAGCACCCATTCCCTGCACTGGAGCGTAAAGTCCAATTGATGCTTCCAGGAGCCCGTCTCCCTTCTCCACGTGTAGTAGCAATAGGTAGGGCGAGGCCATGAGGAAGCTTGTAAAGGGCTTTGAAGATGAAACAGGCCTGTGGCTGGGGATTGTTGACACAGCTACACTGAAGAGGCAAGCGGGTTGGCTCTTAAGAGGCCAGGGTGATGCCAAGCCAATAAAATGTAGCTATTGTCTCTTTGCTGTCCTTTTTAATGCCAGCTACCCCTGCTGCATAAAAGGACCTGCCACGGCCCAGGGAGCACAGACCTTTGGCTCTATTCTCCACCAGTTTCTCCACTGTTCAGACATCTCCCTATCTCCAATATGACCTGTGGCTTCAGCAATGTGGGCTGTGGATTTGGCCCCAGGAACTTCAGCTGCGCCTCCGCCTGCGGGCCCCGGCCCGGCCGCTGCTGCATCACGGCCGCCCCCTACCGCGGCATCTCCTGCTACCGCGGCCTCACCGGGGGCTTTGGCAGCCGGAGCGTCTGCGGGGGCTTCCGCTCTGGCTCCTGTGGCCGCAGCTTCGGATACCGCTCGGGCGGCGTGTGCGGACCCAGCCCGCCCTGCATCACCACCGTGTCGGTCAACGAGAGCCTCCTCACGCCCCTCAACCTGGAGATCGACCCCAACGCGCAGTGCGTGAAGCACGAGGAGAAGGAGCAGATCAAGTGTCTCAACAGCAGGTTCGCCGCCTTCATCGACAAGGTGGGTGTCCTTGATCACACTCTTCCTGAACTCCACCCATGCACAGGAGCCAGGCTGGGCAATGAGGAGAGAGTCAGAATCATTCACTTACCCATAGAAGCTCCCAGTCCAAAGGGAGAGATGGTATACCTCTAGGACACAAACAGAGAGATCGAAAGACAAGAATAGAATCAAGAGTTGCCAGTCTGATGGGGGAGACAAACTGAAAACACATAAGCAGAGCAAGGGCCAGAACTTGTAGTGCTGAGCGATAACATCTTGTGAGCAAAGGGCCCCCACGTGTTCAATGCATCTGAAGACAAATAGCTGCTTACATGGCAAGGAGGTGCTCCCTAAGTCCAGGGCAGGGCTAGTGAGTACTATACTGGAAGACTGTGTGGAGGGAATCTCATGGTCGTGGATCACACAGAGCTGTTTCCATTCCAGTGGTTACTTAGCCACTGAGCAAGGGCCAGAGTGGTTTGTCCAAGCCATTGTACCTGGAGCTCAGGATGTAGATGAGCTATGGACAGTCTCCACTCTCCCATGTCCTATGGGCGCAGTCGAAACCATCCATAGATGTCAGTATCCAGCACAAGTCTGCCATTGTCTTCTCTACTAAATCCAGGCGACTACCATGTAGCTGTGGTGTGAGGGGTCAGGGGAGAAAGCTGATGAAGAAGGTGTTCTGGGGCCAAGAAGAGTACTCCAGAGCCAACCTTGAGAGAAGTCATGCTAGAGATATACCCACCAGGAAGGACCAAAAATATCTGGAACTCCTAACAGCATGAGAGACAAAGGATAGCATCAGAAAGGACTTACCAAGGATGGCAAAGTTATTGGATGATGGGATTCACATGGGGTAGTGAGCCAACCTTGTGGCGGGGAGATAGAGGTGAAATTTTCCTTGGGCCCTGTAGTCAATAATTTCTATAGTGAGAGAAGTGCTCCCCCCGACCCCCACCCCCCAGAGCAGCGGATGAGAGTTTGAGTTCTTCCTCTTCCATTGTGAGATCTCAGGCAGTTAGATGGGACTTCTATCTCTCATCTGTAAAGTGAGGGGTTTGGAGCACAGAGCTCCAACTGCATTGTTGTTGTAAGGGTTCAGTAATTTGGCACATCCTTTATTTTTCAGCGTTTACAGTCTGCCTTCCTAAAAAGACTGACCTGTTCATTTGCATGCTTACAATCACACCTGACTTGGTGTAGAAGCCCTTCAGCTTGTAGGTGCCTTTCGGTACCAGGGCTCATTAAACCCTCTCAGAGAAGCAGTCACACTACAGAGGGGTTAAGGGCTGTACCCAAAGACATAATATTAACAAGTGGCATTAGAGTCTGGACTCAGCATGGTTTAGCACTTTCCAGGACACTAGGCAAATTGCCTTAAAAAGACTGAAGTTAGCTCACAGGAAGGGCTTGCAGGTGGTAAGCTGAGTAAGCCCTGCTGTGGTTTTGAGAGATGACATACCCCTTCCAGAGATGACTCTGGATCAGAGTTGAGAGCCTGCAGTTCCTGGTGCTGGGACCCCCTCTTCCCCTCTGACCTTATAAGAGGAGATTCTCAGGCTCTGCCTCTGGGTGGCAGGTGCGCTTCCTGGAGCAGCAGAACAAGCTGCTGGAGACCAAGTGGCAGTTCTACCAGAACCGCAAGTGCTGTGAGAGCAACCTGGAGCCACTGTTCGAGGGCTACATCGAGACGCTGAGGCGGGAGGCCGAGTGCGCGGAGGCCGACAGCGGAAGGCTGGCCTCAGAGCTCAACCACGTGCAGGAGGTGCTGGAGGGCTACAAGAAGAAGTGAGTGAAGGAAGGGTTGGCTCAGCAAAGGGCTTGAAGGAAACTCCCAGCACGGGGGAGTGTCTGGGTCTCTGGCTGGGTCTCTGCCTAAGGACAGGGAAGAACCCATACTGTCTTTCCTCAAGGCACACGGGTTTTGTGGGTGGGTCCTGGCCCCTGGAGGATGGAGCTCACCTTGCCTTCCTGCCAGCAGATCAGAAAAAGGATGTTCTCTTCCTTTCTCCATCCACCAACTCTTCTCTTAGGACCCCAGAAAAATTAATATTCCTGGCTCGTTTGAGTCTGTTCCTCAAAGCCAGGTATTCTTTTTAAGTTTACTCCTTCACTCAGCTAACACTCTCTGAGTGCCTACCAGGTATCAGCCAGACACTGAACTGGGTTCTGGAGATTCAGGGGGAACCAGTAGACATAGTCCCTGTCCTTGTAGGGTTTACAGTGTGCTGGGAGGCAGGCGTGGCATAGTCACAGGCAGACCTTCAGTTACCAAGTGTGACACATGATATGAAGGGTGTACACTGGGTACTCAAAAGGAATCTGTTTTTGAAGGGTGGCCAGCTTCTTACAGTAAGGCTCTCAGCCATGGACTTCCAAGGCCACCATACCCCCTGCCTCTGGCTCTGAGCTGGCTTGCCCACAGAGCAGGAAAAAGTGGCAGGTTCCACTCTTTTTGGCTGAGCCCAGGAAGGAAATGACAGAGAGGAGATCCCACTACTTAGGACAAAGCCAGGGGCAAAAGGAAGGATCAGAGGAAAGGTAAATGTAGACCCGGGTAAGAAAACAGCCACCTCCCTTGCCTTCTCCGCCAAAAAAAACACACACATACCACACAGCTTCCACATCCCGCCCTCCCACTCCCACTGAAAAGTTCAGAGGTGAAGTGAGAGTAGGTGCTTCAGTTCTCCGGTGTAACCCACTAGCCTGGAGCAGCAGCCTAATTTCTTCCTGGTCCTGCCCCTTTTCTTTTGGAGGCAGGGGGATGAACAAGGGCAGTCTAGGGATCAGGCTTGTTTGCACACCTGCTTCGTGGCCAAGTCGAGAGATACTCAGATGGGGTCTTTTTCTCCCTGCCAACCTCAGGTATGAAGAAGAAGTTGCACTTCGGGCCACAGCGGAGAACCAGTTTGTGGCTCTAAAGAAGGTAAGTGCCTGAAGCCAAGGTGCACCCTGAGTTCCCAGCTACCCAATCCTCTCTGCCCTGCATCATGGCAGCCAAGCCCTCAGAGCTTTCTGAGGATAGCTGGCCATACAGACCTTTGACCCCCACGCAGGATGTGGACTGTGCCTACCTCCGCAAATCAGACCTGGAGGCCAACGTGGAGGCCCTGACCCAGGAGATCGACTTCCTACGGCGACTATATGAGGAGGTGAGGGGGTCTCAGCCTGACCTTTGCCCAGACCCCTCAAGCCAGCTAGTGTGGGAAACCAGGCTCAAGGCTAGAGAGTTGGAAAGGAGCAAGAAGAGAGACGGAAGGTAGAGGAATGGAAAACCATAAGGAACAGAATTAGTAAAGGGCAAGAGAGGGCAGTTACTAGGACAGAGAGCCGTGCCTTAGGAACCCAAAACAGAGGCCTGAGAAGCATCACGCAGCTTCACTCCCATGCTCTCTGGCCCAGATTTTCTCTGGCAGCCAATAGCCATCCCCTATGTGGTAGGTCCAAGAGAATGTGACATGGCCCCAAAACAGAGTCTGGTCCCTGAGGAAGCATCCACAGCAAGCTGGCTGGAGGGAAGCTTTCTAGGCTCACATGGGCCTAAACAATCCCAGAAGCAAGCATTTGAGAAGTAGTTGCATTTTCTTCTAAAAGATATTTCTTATCTAGACAGAAAGTTATGCAAGTTCACCAGAGATTTTCTCTATGAACAAGAGACTTTAGCTCTGAATTTGCCAAAGATGATAAGCATCAGCCTCAGCAGGTGAGGAAAATCTCAGATAACTTGATTGTTCTTCTTCTACCCCCATTCCCATCCCACAGGAGATCCGTGTCCTCCACGCCCACATTTCAGACACCTCAGTCGTCGTCAAGATAGACAACAGCCGGGACCTGAACATGGACTGCATCATTGCTGAGATCAAGGCTCAGTACGATGACATCGCCAGCCGCAGCCGTGCTGAGGCTGAGTCCTGGTACCGCAGCAAGGTGAGTGGCACGGGACACCTGCCTCCTAGACGTGGTCGTGATACAAGGTATATATTAGAAAAGTTTCTTTTATCTGGGGGTCCTGATCCCTAGGGATGGTAACAGAGGGCAGACAGCTCTCAGGTTGAGGTGGCAGAACGGGGCTGCCACGGCTGGTTGCACAGGCCAAACACTGTACAACCTGCACTATCATCCCTGGCATCTTTATTGGCTGGCATGTCCAATCCTGAGCCTCAGGAGCATCTGTGCTTCCCCGCAGTGTGAGGAGATGAAGGCCACGGTGATCCGGCATGGGGAGACCCTGCGCCGCACCAAGGAGGAGATCAACGAGCTGAACCGCATGATCCAGAGGCTGACCGCCGAGGTCGAGAATGCCAAGTGCCAGGTACGGGTCACCTGTGGCCTAGACACCAGAGAGGCTGGGGGCCTCGCCAGGGTCCCATGGGCAGTGTCTGCCCAATGTGGATCTCGGCATTCATTCTCCAGCCCATTTGCATGACTAGAGTTGCGGGTTGTGGTCACTCAGGGAGACCCAGGTGATGGAGTGACGGGCCTGTTCCTGGGTGTTCCCACCTGGCTGGGAGAGCCTGGACACACTCAGGAAATGAACAGAGAGACCCAGAGACATAACCCACCTTGTTCTCTTCTGGGTTGCCAGAACACCAAGCTGGAGACTGCAGTGACCCAGTCTGAGCAGCAGGGTGAGACGGCCATCAGCGACGCACGCTGCAAGCTGGCCGAGCTGGAGGCCGCCCTGCAGAAGGCCAAGCAGGACATGGCCTGCCTGCTCAGGGAGTACCAGGAGGTGATGAACTCCAAGCTGGGCCTGGACATCGAGATCGCCACCTACAGGCGCCTGCTGGAGGGCGAGGAGCAGAGGTAAGGCCCAACCCAGCTTCTCTAAGGAATCCACTTTCATAGATCTGCCCACCTTTGATTCCTCCCTATTCCAGTCTCAGTCCCAAGAACTGGCCCCAAACTAGATTCTGGGGTCTTTGGATCCTAGATCGCAAAGGCCTGGAACTTGGGCATAGCACATAGAGGAAAACAAAGGCCAGAGCCACTGTCTAGAGTCACTTTCTAGGGTTAGAAACTAGGCACCCTGCCTCTCAGTTCAGAACATCAAGTTATTTCATCCTCAACTCTTCCAAGATCCACTCCCTCCCTGGTTTCTAGGCAGTCACTTGCCCTAGGGTGGAGCTGCTGGCCAAACTTAACCTGGCCTCATGTCACTGCCCAAGAGAACATTCTCCTTCCTAAAACTGAACTCATATACATATGCCAGGGATGGTTTTTTAGACTGGGCACTGCACAAAGATATAGTCAGCTGAGGGGCAAGTGAGAGTTGACATCCAGCCTGTACTCTGCTTGCCAAATAGTGTGCTCTGCCAGAAAGGTACTTTTTAAAGTTCCAGAAAGGCATAAATATAGACCAGAAATAGCCCTAACGGGACCCATTCCAGCCCTTGAGGAAATTTGAGGACCTCATTCTGATCTCTTTTCTCTTCTCCTCTCTCACCTTTCCCCTACTTAGGCTATGTGAAGGCATTGGAGCTGTGAATGTCTGTAAGTATCTTAAGTCCTGAAAAGGAAAATTTTAGGTTGGACAACAAGAATTTCCTAAATATGAGTATACAGAGCCACTGGGAAGAGTGTGGCCAATAACTCCTCCCTGATAAATAGGAGTGGGTTGGTTATGGAGCAGGAGCAACTAAGGTTAACTTGCAGGAAGAACCTCACAGCATGAATGGGGTTGGGAGGGAAAGAATAATAATATGTCACTGCAGTACAGGGCTTTAGGTATCACTCACTATGACCTCCGCCTTGTATAGGTGAGGAAGCCCAGAAAAAGAAAGGGACTTAACTAAGATCGCAATGCAGAACCAGGGCCAGAACCCAGGGCTCCTGGCTCCAGGCTCAGGTTCCTTCCATACCTTCAGAACTAGAACTGAAAGTTCTTTGAGTCCTTCCCTAGAAGGCTGGACAGATCACAGAAGCCAAAGGAAGGTGGCTAGGTGGAGTGATCACAGCCAGGCCTCCTGACCCAGCCCTCCTTCTCGCAGGTGTCAGCAGCTCGCGGGGCGGTGTTGTCTGTGGGGACCTCTGCGTGTCTGGCTCCCGGCCGGTGGTAGGCAACGCCTGCAGCGCCCCCTGCAGTGGGAACCTGGCGGTGAGCACTGGAATGTGCGCCCCCTGCTGCCAGCTCAACACCACCTGTGGAACGGGTTCCTGCGGCCTAGGGAGGTGTTAGAGCCAGAGAAACCCCTTTTGCCTGCCAAGTGTCACTACCTCCGCCCCCGCTGAGAACAGCGGCGCCTCCATAACACTTCCCCCTATGTTCTGAAAATACATTACTCAGCTCGTTCCCATCAGCCCACTCCTCTACGCATCCTGTCCAACCAGAAGGGGTTGCTGCCTGGAATGGACCCTTCCATTCCGCCGGCTTCTCTGGGCTCTCCTTCCCCAGAAGGAGCACTACTGGACTGCCTCTCCTGCCTCTGGCCCCTTGCCTACATTTTCCCAATAAACTGGGGGACCCGCTTTCTGTGCTATGATGTCTTGCTTTCTCAGACTAAGCCCAGCTAGTGAGCACCCCCAGCTCAGCGAGATGACCTGAGCATAGGGTCATTCTGGCCTGTCTTCAACCTGGATACCCACAGAACCTAACCCCAAATAGAGCCATCCTTCCCTGGCCAGGTAGTGCTGACTGTGTTCACAGCACCTTCCACCCGAGTCACATCGGTCAGTCTAGGGTAGTATGAAAATTTTTCCTCTGACTGGTTCTAAAGGGAACCACAGGAAGCCATGGAATCTTCTGGAAGGCTGCTTGTGTGTGTGTGTGTGTGTGTGTGTGTGTGTGTGTGTGTGTGCGCGCGCGCACACACGTGCGCGTGTTTGATTTTAGCCCCCCTCTTCCCCACACTCCCCTCCCACCACCACCATACACATGCACCACAACAGCAACCTCCAGAACTGCCAACAGCCACCTCAGTTGGCTACCCTGTATCAGTACGGGCCCCACACCACCCCATTCCCACTGTTGCCCATCAAACAAGGGAAGATGAGACCCTTGACACTTGCTCCCCCGCCCCCGCCCCGCTCCACTGCAAGACACACATGTCTTCAACACCCAGGACAGTCTCCTCAAAAACCCTTAGCTGATAAGAGGATACCATCTACTCACCGCTTTCTCAACTGCTCCACTCACTGCCCTCATCCCCAGATTCCTCAGAGCTTCAATCTCAAGGCTAAGATTGGCTCCTCTGTGTTCCGCATGGCCTGACCTTTCCTGTGTTCTGTTCAGGAAGAGGCTAGGAGGTCCTGAGAGGAAGACTTGAGAAGCTCTTAACCTTCCTCTGGAAGAACCAGGGCTAGAATAGCCCTCCTCAGGCCCTAACCCCCTTTCTGTGCAGTCCATTTCTTTCTCAATGACCCTCTTCTTTCCTTCCTTTGCCCAGCCCCACCTCAGCCCCAGTGCTGACCACCCTTCCTCCAGGCCCTGACCTTTCTACCCATGTCACCATGCTGTCCCAGGAGGACCCACCCACCTTCCCTCACTCTCTCCTGAAATCTCTACAGTCCTCTCAGCTCCTCACCCAAGCCTCCTCTGCTCCCTGTTGCTCTTTCTCCCTCCCACTTCCCAAGTCCAGAGTCTCTGGCCTTTCGTTCCTTGTTGGGTAAGCCAGGCTCCCAGTTGCCCCCAGGAAGTCCTGCTCCCTGGCTCACATCCCTCACCCAGAAAATCCTGCCCTCAAATGTTAAAGTACTTCATTGCTCTTCTCTCTCCTTTCTGCACCTGTTCCCTGGGCAATCATATCAGTCTCTTGCCTCCAGTTACCATCGTGGTAGTGTTCTCCCTGGTTAAAGTAGTCCAACTGTGCTTCAGAGTCCTGCTGACTCTCCTGCTTCCTTGACCTCGCTCCTCAGCTTCAGATCCACTTGCCCCAGTTTCTACAAGGCATCTCCACTTGGCAGTCCTAGAGACCCTTTCAACCCAACAGACCTTCAAGCTGAGCTCACTATTTCCCACCCTCTTTCCCTGAGTCACCACCTATCTCCCCTGTCAAGATCATCAACACAGTTGCCCAAATCTGAACCTATAATCTATCCATGCTTGCACCTTCACCCTCAAATCTAATTAATCCCCAAGTGCTTTCTTTTTCCACCTCTTAAATAACCTTCTAATCCATCTCTTTCCTCTCTCCCTGCTGCTACCACCCACAGTCCAGCCACCACCATCTTGGTTGGAGTCCCGCTCTTCTCCCCTTCCCATCCACACTACATAGCAGCCAGAGAGATCTTTACACAACCTAAGTCTGACCTTTCAGTGGGTTCCCATTGCCCTCAGGATGAAGTCCGGACTCTTGAACATAGTACACCAGTCCTATGTACCTGGCTCTGATTGATGACTCAGTGCCTCTTACCACTCCCCATTGCCCACCGCCTTCCTTCATTGCTCTGGTTCAGGGTGCCCTGAACACCTGTCAAATGAGGACTGGACCAGAGGCTCTGCAAGGGCCTTTTAAGTCTTATCTTCTTTGGAAGTGACTCTGAGTTCTGCTCTGGGATTGCAACACTCCCTTCTCGTGGGCTTAAGGGGGATACAGTAAGGATTGCCAGCCTTGGAAGGTCATCCAAGTGCAACCTGAGAGAGACCAGGGAGGATCCATGCCTCTGAAGCTGACTTGCCTTCCTTCTGCCCTACCAGCTCAAGGGACCAGGCAAGACTGATGTTGCACACACTCCATCTGTTAGAGCCTCCTGTCCCAAGTCCCTGAGCCCCACCTCCTCTGCCACCACTGCCACCTCTCCATCAAGGAAAAATGTGACTGCAAAGAAGCCTGGGCCTTGGTACTAGGAGGAAAGAAGAAGCACAGTTGAGGATTATTAACCAGGGAAATCTGGTTACCTCCTGAAGGAAGTAACATAAAAGTTGAGACCTAGAGGGAGACCAGGAGTTCGTTTATTCATTCAACAAATAATTATTGAGCACCTAATATGTACCAAGTACTGTTATAAAAATTCAGGTTCATGTAAGTGAAGAAAATAGTCGAAGATGCCTGTCTTCCATGAAGCTTACGTTTTACAGCAAAACACAAACATAAGTAAGGCATTAACGAGAAGGAAGAGATGTGTTCTAGACGTGGAGAATAGCATTAGAAGAGGCAGGGCTGGAGAAGGAGCATGGAAACATCAGGAAACCAAATAAGTCCCTAAGAATGATGGGGGAGGATGGGGACTGCTCTCCAGTGCCCTCTAGAAGCTTAAAATGAGCTCTTCATTTCTACGCTCTCCTCCACTGCCCCCTCCTACCTCAATCCCAACTCCGCCCCATAAAAGCTTTCTTCACCCAAGATCATTTCTAATTTCTACTTCCTTCCAGTCACTTTCCCCATCATCTTGCAGAGGTAGATGGTATGGGCCAATTAAAGAAGCCTTCCATGCTTCACAGAGAACCAAGTGCCTTCTCTCTGGAAGGTTCCTGCTGACTATTGAGGAATATAAGCTATCTAGATGTCAGATCCCTCTGTGATGACAAGATAAGGCCAGCCATGGTGATGACAGTACCCAGAGTAGTAGTCCTTCAGTATATGCCCTGCACAGCAGCTGAAGCTCTTGCTTGTTCAGTAGGCCGGTTGTCACCCCCCAAAAAGTGGATAAACTAACTGAGGTTCCAAAAGCTGAAGAGGTCTGCCTATACACAAAACGCCTAACGTTCCAGACTTCCAGGCCTCCAGTCTTTTTCTACCACCCTTTTCTGCCTCCTACTATCCTGAGGCTAGACATGCTGTGCTGTTATAATATCATAGTAACAACAGCAACAACAATAATAAATAGCAATTTTTGAGTATCATTTATGTGTCACATTATACTGTAAACTTTTATTTGTATTGTTTCATTTAGTCCTTTTATGGTAGCTATCTTTAGAAATGGCCCCCAGCTATTCCTTTCTGTACATACCACATCTCATCTCAAAAATAGAACCCATTTCTCCACCCTTTGAGTCTGAGCTGGCCCTGTGACTGCTTTGACCAACAGAATGTGGTGGAGGTGACATGCTTAGGCTCCTTGTTAGATGCATTCTCTCAGGCCTAAGGATAGAGGCTGCTCCTTATCTCTGCAGCTTTTGTATTCTTTAGAGTTCTTGCTTTTTACTAGTCAACCTCTCATTAATCCAATTTCCTGTGATAGTTAATAATTTTTATATTAAACTTTATATGTTCAAATTACTGTCTCCTGAATAGACCCTGACTGATACACCCTGACCAACAGCCCGAGCAGAACTCCCAGATTTACAGAATTTACTCCCACAATTACAAAGCGAGTAAAAGACTGAACCAGCATTGAAACATAGATTGTATTAACAAAACCCTTTTAAAGATATGAGCTCACTTAGAGAACCAGAAGGGACCTTAGGAATACAGTCCAACCTCCCTCATTCTATAGCTAAGGAAACTGAAACTCAGAAGGTGGAAGCAATTTTCCAAAGTCACACATTTGGGAAATGGGAGTCAGGACTGCGAATGACAAGCCCAGTTCTCCTGACTCTCACCCAGTGCTCTTCCTCTCCACCACACTGTCTCACACGCCTTCCTACCATTCTCACCACCGCAAGCTTCCTTGTGCACTTTCTCCCTCCGGGAATGTCCCTGAGGTGGGGTGGGGGAGCAAAAGCTCCCTGGCTGAGAACCCCTAGGGCACATTTGACCATGTCTAGAGACATCTTTGGTTGTCGCAATTGGAGCTGAGGGAGTAGTACTGGCATCTAGTGGACAGAGGCTAGTGATACTGCTAAACATCCTACGGTGCCCAGGACAGCCCCACCACAAAGAATTCTCCAGGCCAAAATGTCAATGGCATTGAAATTGAGAAAACTCGGTCTAGAGAAACCATGACTACACAAGATTCCCTGCCTCCATGAGTCTTCTCCTGTTTTCCTAAGGCTTGGGTTGCTCAAACCAGATGGGTAGCATCTACTGCAGTCATTTTTACCTGCTGAAAAATAAACAAATGGATGGAGCGGTCCTGAGGAAATTCCTGGCAGGGAGCACCTCTCACAGGAGGACCCTGGCATTTTCAAGACTCTGAGGCACCAGGTTTGATTAGCTAACAATTAGTTTATTGGAAACACAGAGTGAAACAAAGGCAAACAAACTTGCTGGCATTGAGTCATTGGCTTTTTAGAAGCTTCTGCAGGCAGCCCTGGAAGGGAATGCTCTCCTCTCCCACAGATCACGTCCTTCACAGAGTTACAGGAAAACCACCATCAGTATTTCCCATCTCTGTTCCACAGGTTCAAGCTCACAGGCAGATTCCCAGGAAGTGCGGACAGGGAGATTCTGGGGCTTGCCCTGTTCCTCCAAGCTTGGGTGAATGGGTCAAACAAGACCAATGAATCCAGCAAAAAACAGAAGGCGGAATAAAGGATGTATCCTAAGGAGAACAAAGCGACTACTAGGGAAGGCTACAGAAAGAGACCAAGGTGCTGTTCCAGCCTCCCCAAGGTTCAAGGTGCCTAGGGGGATGGCACACACTGGGAGCAGGTAGGGAGGACGAGCAGAGTGTACACATCTGGCGACTTGTTCTTAGGAGGCCAGGGGCTGGTGGTGCGTGGGATAGCACCAGGAGGGGCGTTCCGGTTGTGCATGGTCCTGGCTGGGCGGAGGATGCCGGTTACGCGCGCTGGCAGAGGCTGCAGCCTCCTAGCACTTCTTACAGCCCCCGGAGCAGGGGCCGCAGGCGTTGGCGGTGCCCACCACCACGTTGCCGCAGCAGGGGGCGCTGCAGACGCTGGTGCTGACAGCAGGAGCAGTACCGCTGCAGCAGAGATCGCCACAGACGACGCCACCGCGGGAGCTGCTGACGCCTGAATGAGGGGAGAACAGGCCCAGACATGCGTCAGGCATAGTCACAGCCAGCTGGCTTTGGGGCAAGCAAAAAAATGCCCCCTCCCTAAAGGCACTGGGACCACCCAGCAGGAGAGGTGTAAGGGCTCTAGCTACTTACAGACATTCACGGAGCCAACGCCCTCACACAGCCTGTTGGGAAAGGAAAAGAGACTGGTCAGTGCTGTGGAAAAGCAGCCGGGCCCACGCGGCCAAAGCAAAAAGTAAGACGTGTGGCCCTCCTTGTGGGCAATAAATGGGCTAATCCAGAAGCCAGGAGAGCTGGTCACCAGCATGTGGGTTCTGAAGACAGAAGGCCTGGTATGTCTTGCTCGCCACCCACTGTTAGCTGAGCGACCTGAGATTTACCCTCCCTCCACCAACCTCCTCATGGGGACATCTACTCCTCCATCTGTTGTGAGGATGAAATCAGATATACATATAAGTGCCTAGTGCCTGCCACACAGGGAGCACTTCAGAAATGTTAGCTGCTACTGTTTCTGTTGGTGTATAAATGAATGGGATTTCAGAGGCCATTTAGAACAGGTTCAAAAACCATCTACACCAATCATCTCATTTGGCAGGTAGAGAAACTAAGGCCCAAAGAGAGGAAATAAGCAGTGATAGAGGGAGGGCTATAATTCAGGACATCTAACTCCTCCCAGCCTACACCTCTGTCTCCCTGAGGGACACACATGGAAGTACCTGTGAGAGCACAGGAGCAAAGAGTTGTCAAAACCAGCTTGAGATGTGAGGAGAATTCATAGCCCACCATCTAACCACCTACACCCAGGTTTCCAAATCTTCTGAGTTCACTTCAAGTGCCTTGTGTGGCGGAGGGGTGGGCCCCTCGATGTCTAGTGCCATCTCCATGTGTCTCTCTCAAACTTTCAAATTTAGTCTTAAAAAACTCTACCTCCCAGAATTCTTCACTAATGAAACTCCCCAGGCCCAGTGAGCCCCAGTGCCTCTGAACTCTCCAGTGCAATTACTTGAATTTGTTGTGGATCTCTCCATTTTATCACTTTGATTCCAGCTACCAAACCTGTGTCTGCATCTCCCCAATACACAGGATGATCCCTGGATGCTCCATCTGCATCCTCACCATCCACTCCCCTCTGCCCAGGGCCAAGACCTTGGCTGTACACAAGAAGACGAAGGCTCAGGGTGTGAGAATCTGACCAACCTGGAGTAAGAACCAAAGGGATATTGTCTTCATAGGAGCTGCTCAGCTCCCCTCCAGCCATAAAAAGACTGAATGACCAATGTGTTTCCTCCTGCCCCCAAAGCAAACAACAGGCAAAAGTGCCCAGAGCAGGACACAGCAGCCTCAGGGGACAGGTCTCTGCTACCTGTTTACACTCAGTAATACCTGCTGCAATGGAAGACCACTTAGGGGTACTCACTGTAGTTAAAATATATGTGTGAGCTGATAAAAAAAAAAAATTTAAAACCTGTTAAACCTGTCATTATGGGATAAATATGTTCCTAGGGCTGGGACAGGGCCAAACTTGAGAAGAGAGCTAGAATCCTGAGGGACACATGCAATGAGGGCATGGAAGGGCAGAAGTTCTATAGAGGGAAGGTGGCCCCAAATCCAGGCTGAGTTTCTGAAACAGCGATTACGACACCCTAACACCTCACTCTGAGGAACAGAATTACAAAGGCACCAGTCCCAGATCAGCACCTATGTGAGCATGAGAGACTCAAATAGCACTAGAAACATGCCTAAAGGATTTACTCAAATTACCTGTCCAGTTGCATTATGGGGATACTTGGACAAGAGAGGAATGATGCCAGAGTGTGAAGGAGAAGGCACACTGAGAACCCAGGCAGGGCTTGGAGAGAAAATTGGCTATACCAACCTCT
>NW_011889252.1:160210-169054 GCF_000151845.1 Pteropus vampyrus
GCGCTGCCAGCACAGTAGGATCCACAAGTCATGGCGTTTCTTTGGGGCACGGGAATCTCTGAGGAGGGAGTGGTAGTAATGGAAGGTACAATGGAGGAAGCGTTTACGTCTCAGACATCTTTGGGCCCTTTATATATGTGGGGAGCCTGATGCGTCCACAGGTTAGGAGCAATTAGTTGTCTTTTATTGGCTTGAGTTATTTAGCTGCTAGCTCCTCCCTTAATGTGCTTAATTGGGGGCCAGATGCGGCCAGATGTTTATGGCCTTTTACCCTAAACTGCACAATTTTTATCATCAAAGGGCCAGCTCACTTCCCCCACACCCACCCCAACCTCCCCATACACAGTCGGGAAACTTAGGTATTGGAAGTTAGGGGAGCAGTGACTCAGGTTGGATTGGAAGGGAAGGGCGGGGCTGCGGGTCCCCCTGTACCTCCCCATTTAATGACGTCACACCCCATTTGATGACGTCGCACCGCTATCCGTGGTGCTGATCGTACTAGCCTCAGGGACACTGGGAGAGTGTGAGATGAACAGATGATTGGAACCTGGGATGCGTTTGGTGATTTCCCTCACACTGATGCCCTCTTTCTGCACTCCCAAAGCCCCAACATTTACACAATCTCTCATCTCAATTACCCCACACGAGTCCAACACCCCACATCATTCCCATATCCATCACTTACACTTATCAATATATTCGCTGTCCTCTCTCTCTCTCTCTCTCTCTCTCTCTCTCTCTCACACACACACACACACACACACACACACACACACACACACACACACACACACACACACACACTATATATTCACATTCTCCCAGCTGCAATCTCGCACACAGTTTTCCATGAGGCTTAAGGGGGCACACACTGGCTCACTGGCCTCAGGAATGCCCAACCATTTCCAACAAGGCCCCAATCAAAGATAGTATGTCTGGATTTCACCTCAAGCCTCCGCATTTCCTCCAGGGCCCAGAAGGCCTGGGGCAGACACCACTGTTATGAGTCTGCACAGCATTTGGCTCAGAATATAATAGGATCAATCTAGATAGAACCATAGGAGGAAAATATCCAACCACCTGCCATCACCCCCATGAGTCTGTGCTGTTTTCCATGCTATACCAACCTTACCACTCCCTTTCCTTTACAGTAGTGTGTCAGCAACCGTTGAAGATGCCACTACAGATCCATACTGGTGTGCATTGTCTATCCAGCATGGATAGTGTTGGCCTTCAACCCAAAGGGCTGGGTAGGAACCAAGGCTCTGCCATGATGAGTTCAGTGTGATCTGAGGGCAAGGTACTTTACTTCTCTGGGAAATGGTGTAAACATTTCTCTTCCAGTGTTTTCTTGGAGAATTATAGATATGTGCATATGCTGGGTAAACTCCAGAGCACAATGCAGATGTGCTTTATTATAATTACAAAGTAGAATGCTCTGAGGTAACAATTTTTTTTTAAGTTCTCATTGTGACTCACTTACGGAAACAACCAGAATTTTAATGAACTAGATTAGAACAAAACCAAGTAGAGTAGAATAAGAAAATATCAGAGTGCATCATACATAGTAAGAATAACATTTCATTTTTGTTTCAATTGTATGTGTTGTGTATGTATGTGTGCATTTAGTCACTATGCAAAATCATTTCTAAATATGATTGAAACTAAGAAGTTTAAATATATGGCATATTAGTTAAGAACACAGACCCAGATTTCAAACTGCCTACTTTCAAAGTCCAGCTCTGCCACTTTCTAGCTGTGTAAACTTAAGCAATTACTTAACCTCTCTGTCTCATTTTATGATTTATAAAATGGGGATAATAGTACCCACCTCATAAAGTTGTTGTAAGGATTAAAAAATTAATCCATGTAAAGCACTTAGAACAGAGCCTGACACACTCTAAGTATGTAATCATATTAGTAGTAGTAGTTGCTGCTGCTGCAGTAGTTATAGTGACAGGTTTGATGGGTAAGTAGGGATATGTGTTATTGACATTGTTATTGCTGTTGTTGCTGCTGCTGCTGCTGTTGATATATCAGCAGGTTTGATGGAATATACCTACTCATATTCCTAAACCACCTATGTAAAATTCTCACTAAGGTTGCTTATCTTAAAGGACTAGTAAAAAAATTAAATTAAATAATGCACAGACAATGCTTAACACAGCACCTGGCACACAGCAAGTGCTCAATAAATGTATTTACTGTTATTCCACCACGGTGGGGGGGGGGGAGGGGAGAGGTGGCGGGTAATAGGCATCAGTCCAAGAAGCAGGGAGGACCTGAGACTTTTGGCTATGATTACTTCCTGGAAAAGAATCCCAAATCAAATGCCCCTCCTTCAATCTTCACTCTAGCTCAGCTGCCCCAGAGAAGGCCCAATGGGAATCTCTCCTCTTAGGCAATATGACAAAGGGAATACATCACCAATCCTTGGGCAACCACACTACTGGATGAAAAGAGAATCTTGAACAGTCCAAAAGGTCTATTATTTGTAAATAACTCAAAAATTTGTATTTCTTATTTGGCCTTAATAGACTATCAGAAATTCTAATAGTAATATAATAATGCAAGCCATAAATCAATGACATTCTCACTCATCTTGCTTTTTACCTGCTCCTGAAACCTCCTGATTGGTCAATAGCCCAGGGGTACCACGGGATTGAGGGTGAGGGATATGCAATTGATAATCCATCCAAGTATAATTGTACTTCAAAAGGAGCAAGAGAAGTCAAGCTTTCACTGCAACTGGACAGATGGAAGTTGGAATTGCGAAAGAACTTCCCAGAAGGAGGGCAGGTAGTCATGATTTCCTAAAGGAGCCTGCATTATGTCTCCCTTTTAGGGAAGCTTTATATAAAAGAGAAACACTTGTTATTCCGGAGTGGTCACCATGTTTATGGAGACAGGGTGAACCAAAATACTTTCATATCTGGAGATCAGAATCTCCTCTTTTAGCCCACGTGGATCTTGTTTCAAAGGATGCCTGGAGACAAAGGGAAAATCAGATGGTTTTAACATTAAGAAATACTTGTCAGTTCATCCTGCTCCTGTGGAAGATGTTATAAGGTAGATTCCCCAAGAAGGATGATGAGTTAGACTAGATAAAATCTTGTTGAGGGAATTCAGCGATTCTGTGATTGATATGTCCCGGCCATATCCTGAACTCTGCCTTAATTTGGAGGGGAGGAAGGAACGCACTAAGAGAAGGAAGGCGACATGAATTCTGGAGCTCCTCATATGACGAGGAAGAGAGAAACACATTCATGAGAAAGGCCAGAAGTCTGGAGAAGGCTGCTTTTCACATATACCATCAGATGCTCAGGAATGCAATGACTACTGACAGTGCCCATTCCGGGGCAATGTGGAATGCAGCTAGTCTGATGGGAAAGGCAAGAAAGGCTCCCTGGAAAAGGTAAGGACAGGATTCAGTAAAGAAGCAGGTGGGGCAATATTGGTGCAAAGATGTACCTGGAGGTATTTCAGAGAGTGGGAAGACAGTAGAGGCATCTGAGAGTCCCTGCAGGAGAGGAAAGGATTATGAGATGCTGTGATGATGGAGAGCCAGTTGAGGCAGAGACCTCAGAAACAGGGCCTGTGTCATCTCTGGGATTCTGCTCCATGACTGTGGGCTGGGAAGCAGCCTGTGGGCTCTACAGGCTAGCAAAACATCTGCACATTAGGCTTGCAGGTATTCAAGGAATTATGCTCTTTCTAAATTTGCAGCTGGTGCTCTTTGTTCACAAAAAGCAGGTGCAGACCAAGTTCCATGGAGAGAAATTGAAGTGTGAGGGAGTGGATATTTACACAGCATTTGAGCAGTTAATGAGAGAGTTGACCTCAGGTCTAGCTACCAGGCAGGGCAATTGGGTTGGTGAGTTGCTGAGAGGCCCAAGTCAGAGGCCTGCCTCCTCAGCCAAGACAGCTTGGGACAATGGTCAGTTATCCATGAGAACTCACCAGAGGACAAGGAGCCAAAGGATCTCATGGAGACCTGGGGGAAATGAATCTTGACTCAGGAGTTCTGCCCTTGGTAAGGTCCATACCACTAATCAGGCTGAGTTCCTATACATTCCCCACCCATGTCCCCAGCCTATGAGAATTCATTGCTATAAAGCTAGTTCCAAGGTTGCTCCTCTTTGCAGGTAAGTCTACATCTTGCCCTCAGTGTTGCATCCTTTCCCCCATCAAACTCTTCCTCCTCTGTGCTTCACCTTTGCACTGTCCCCTCACCATTCTCCCCTGTGTCTTCTCCCCATTGTTACTCTCCAGTCCTTCACATCCCTCCTCTTCTCTTTATTTCTCCCAATCTCCCCTCCCTCCCATTCTCTTTGCCCCCAAGCCAGTCTCTGTCTTTGTTCCAAGTGGCCCTTGAGAGTAACAGTGTAAGATCGAGCATCTTCTTCTTCCTTTTTTCTTCCCTAACTCTATCTCCAATCTCCACTCCACCCCAAAGCCTTCAGGATTCTTGCCCTCGTTGGCTGGCTTTTCCCATTACCCTGTCATTGCTCAGGTCAAAGACTTTGCTTTGGCCAAAGACACATCTACTCATTTCATCTTTCCATCAGGCCTCAGCCAGGGGCATCTCCCCACCCCAAACCCAACCTTAGGAATAGCTGACCTCTGGTCTGCTTCATCTTGTCCCCACCCTAACCTACCAGAAAGCTTTATACAATTAACCACCAAGCTTTGATGGCTCCATTAGTCAGCACTTAATATGTAGATGGTATGTATTTCATTCATTCAACAAATATTTATTGAGCACCTACTATGTGTCCAAGCCCTTGGAATATATTTATCAACCAAACATTTGTACCCATTGGTATATTGCAGGGTTTGTATTTTTGTTCATGATCTGGGTATGTATCCAGCTTTTCTTCTAAAATTGGAAACTCACTACAAACAAAGGTGAGCACTTCTCCATTCTCTGGTCCTAAACCCTGAGAGCACTTGGAAAAGCCCAGAAGAAGATACTGAAGTGAGGGGATTAGTAAGTATGTGTGTGTTAATGTATTATATACAAACACCATCTGCTGTGTGATACTTCTAATAATGGCTGACAATGAGTAGATAGGAGTGCAATGAGATAAACTCATCCTTCCTTTGGGATCAAACACATCAGGCTCTGAGTGCCAACTCTGAGCCACTAACCACACAACTTGAGCCAGTTTTTTAATTTTTTTAACCTCCCTAGGCCTCAGTGTCCTCCTCTGTAAAACTAGAATAATAGCACCTGCCTCAGAGGGCAATTGTAAAAATTAAATACATGAATGCATGTTCAGCTCTTAGTATAGTATTTAGCATGAAGCAAGATGAACATTAAGAAATGTTATTATCTTTTAAGTTTGGAATAATAGTCATAAAACAGTTTTCTACACCAAACATATACTATTTGCATAGTTGTTGCTTTTTTTTTAAATAACCACATACCCTAGAAAAACTCTTGCACAAACATACCAGAAGACATAGAAAAGTATATTCACGGCAGCTCTGTTTATAGTACAAGTTCTGGAAACAACCATGGGGCCATCAGGGTAGAAAGATAAATAAACTGTGGCATGTTCATACAATGAGTACAATCCACAGTGAAAATGAACACTATACAGCTACAGGAAGTAACGTTGAACAAAAGAAACCAGACACAAAAGGATGCGCACAATATGATTCCATTTATATGAAGTTCGAAAACTGGAAAACTAAGTAATATATGGTTTAGGGATGCATAATTTAGTGCTAAAACTATAAAGAAAAGCAAGGAATGATTTAACACAAAATCTCAGAGAGGAACCATCCCTAGGCCAGGAAGGAAGGGGTGCAATCAGAGTGAGGCTCATAAGGATCTGTTCTATCGTCTGTCCTGTTTCTTCCTATAGGTAGTAGGTACATGACCTATAATTCTTTTGTGTGTGTGACATATTTCACAATATAAACCATTTTAACTTCCAGAAAGCTCACTGTGCCAGAGCCAAGACCATAAAGTGGTGATGCTGCCAACCCTCCCCACTTCCCAGACTCCAGACTCCTCTCACTGCCTAAACTTTTCCGCTTGAAGAAAACATACAGGTCGAATGTCTTTTTAGGTCTTCAAAGATTAGCAACAACTAATAATGCCTGAAATGTAATGAAATGGTGCACTTTTGAATTTGTCTCTATCTGGTTTTAAATTGCTTCTTGCTTTTTTCAAATTGCTTAGCAAGGATCAGTCATTAGTAATTAGCTCATGTTTATTTATGCATGTCATTTTTACAAGGAGTTACACTGGTAGAAAAGGTAAAGTGAGTGTGAGATGCACCTTAACTCACAATGCTTCGCCTGAGGACACGCAGCCAGCTGGCCTGCTGGGAACACCATTGCTCAATTGTGAGCAATGCCCAGGATTGCAGATGAGGTAGCATAAAGGGCCTCAGAAGTGCTGGCCCTGTTCCCCAAACACATAAAGTGACAGCAGATGCCATACCTTCCTCTGGGATGACCAGATGGCTGTAACAATCTGCAACCTCATGTCTGACCTGTCACAAGGCCTCACTCCTGAATGTTTTGCACAGACACCCGGAGCCCTACCCCAGAACTCTACTCTTGTTTTCTTCTCTTTTCCCATCAACCCCACCCTATTCCACCTTCCCTAAGCTGCTCTTTCCCCAAAGGCACAGCAGCTATAAGGGCTGCCAGCCACATCATTTCACTTCTCTTTTCTTCCTTTCAATTTAATACAAACCTCTGTATTTTATGATATAATTTTTCTAGACCTATTGGAGTAGGGGTGCTTCATGGGAAGCAGAACACAGTACAATCTATCAAGGTACTTACAGTATGCCAGAAGTATACGAATTACTAAACTTGCCATTTTCCAACCCCTTCCTTCAATTTTAAGGCACGAGATTCTGTATTCAACCCATACCCTTCTCTTGCCCCCAGCCTCACATCATCCTTGTGTCGCACTCACACCACATTGGCCCCTCCTGGTTCTAACCATCCCAACCCCCTCTGACTCTGCCCATCTTCCTTAGAATGACTCTCCCCAACCCTGAATCCACAGCTATCTCCTCCTAAACAACTCTACTCTCTTGAAATTTTCCAGGGGTTAAGAAATCCAGGGGTTGTCATAGCTTGTAGGTTAAGAAGGTGTTGCATCTCCTGGGCTCCACTACTTACCAGCTGGGAGACTTTGGGCAAGTTATTTAACTTCTCTAAGCCTTGGTTTCCTCCTCTGTAAAATGGGGATCATGGTACATACTTCATACAGTTGATGGGAGAATTAGAGATCATTTATAACATGTAATAATAGTAGGTGACCAATAAAAACAAAACATCTTTCTATCAAAATAGGATCTACGTTCCCCTACAGAGTATTTTCTAATTGTAAGGGGAGAAATGTACTCAAGTGATCTGATTTAGCATCACCAATAATAGAACAACCTGATGTTTTGTGCTTCCTGGGGTGATACAGTAAGAGTTATACAGCATCATTTATAAAGTATGCTGTCCCAAAATGTTTCAGTTAAACCTAATCAAGCCTCTAGTCCAGCACAATACAATAGAGACTGGTATAATGGTGGAAATATTCTATATTTGTGCTGTCCAATAAGATAGCCACTAGTCTTGTGTGGCATGTGGCTAAAACAACTGAGGAACTAACTAGATTTTAAATTTATTTAATGTCAACTAACTTAAATAGCCACATGTGCCTATCGGCTACTATAATGAAGAGCCCAGCTCTAGAGTTAAGTTTATAGAAAATACAAGGGCTAGAGCCACAAGTTAAATCACATAAAACCTATTTTTTTAATTCTTGGGAAAATTGAATGTGGAATGTATAATAAATGATTCTTTGGAATTATTGTTCATTTTCTTATATGTGAAAATGGTACTGTCCTTACCGTTAAGAAATGCATGCCGAAAGTTAAGGGTTACATGCCACGCTTTCTGTAACTGCCAAATAATTAGGTCGATGTGAAAGGAAATAAGGCACAATATTAACATCGGTTGAATCTAGGTATCAAGGTGAAACATCTCAGGGTGTTTGTTATACTATCCTTTCAAGTTTTCTATATGTTTGAAAACTCTTATAATAACAGCTGAAAAGATGTCAAACACAAATATTTACTAATGTGTTAGCTGCTGCTATGGTAAGAAAAATCAGATATTTTTCAGCAGCCCACTGGAAATCTAAGGAGAGGGAGAGTCCAGATTAGTGTTTTAGTAGCACTGTGGCCATTACTGGAATGAAAACTTGCAGGTATTCTGCTAACACCTCAATTTTTCCTGGGTCTCCTCCCCACTGACCCTCCAAACACACACAGGTCCTTTCCTCCTCCCTGCTTCTCCTGTCTAGCATCTAGCCTCTGTTCTCCCCTTCTCCCGGCCCCATTTCTGCCTCCCTTCACCTCTCTCTCTTCTGCCCTGCCCTTCTCTCCCCAGTACCCTCAATGAGTGCATGCCCTGCTGGCAAGGCACTTTGAAGATGAAACATGATGAGTCCCCCTACCGCCCAGGGATTGGCATCCTTAACACAGAGGAAGGTGCAGGCCATTCCGCCATTAAAGCACATTCTAGAGAGGGGTTGGACCCGGCTAACCGCCCAAGCCCATAAAGCACAAATTGCCCCAACTCCATCTGCACAGCCAAGCCTATTCCCACTCCAGCATAAATAGGACAGGGGAGCCTTGAGGAACACATTGGAGTTTCCACCAAGACTCCAGATCTCACATCCTGTGCTCTGTAACCCAGAACTTCAGAAGCACCATGACCTGCAGATCAGGATTCTGTGGCCAGGCCTTCAGCTGCGCCTCCGCCTGCGGGCCCCGGCCCGGCCGCTGCTGCATCACCGCCGCCCCCTACCGCGGC
>NW_011889252.1:170524-172156 GCF_000151845.1 Pteropus vampyrus
GCAATTGTTGCCCAGATGCCCGCCTAAGGGTAGGGCCGTGATGCTCCCAAGAGATACCTCTCTTACTTCAGCCTTCTCTTCTCGGAGTCTGATCACCCAGCAGCTGTCTCCCGTGCTCTGTGGGGAGGAGGCTTCTGCTGTTTTCCAGGCCTTCTCCTGCTGACCCCTCAGGCTCCCACCTATAGCACATAGAGGAGATATGAGTCCAGGTGTCGCTCAGGGCTGACAGGTCCTGGGGCTCTGGGTGACCTGCTGCCTAGAGTGCTGAGTGCTGATGGCCTCTGAAACTCACAGGTCCCCACAGCTGAGCCAGGATGGACACCCGGGTGAGGGGATGCTGGGCTGTAGTGCCCCAGAGGGATGCCGTGCACTCCTAGCTGGGTGCCGAGACCTTATTTGCCTCTTGAGGTAACATCAGAGTAACTTTGGGACACAGGGCTGTGAGGTCCCAGAAGGTCAGCTCCCTGAACCCCTCAATTCGAAATGGAGAGAACATCACAGACTTACTTCAAATCTGATCAAAATGTCCGAACAGGGCTGCCAGAGGTCTGGCTGTGTTGGGAGGTTCCTAATATTGCCGACTTCCCTGGTATGAAGTGGAGGGGCTTCTGGGGAGATCTGCCCTCCTGTGACCTCCATCTCTGTCCTCTTCTGCCTCAGGTATGAGGAGGAAGTTTCTCTGAGAGCAACAGCCGAGAATGAGTTTGTGGCTCTGAAGAAGGTGAGTAACATGGGATCGGGGAGCACAGACATCAGGAATCTCAGAATGACAGACAGACTCTTCTTGGAGAGACACAGAGGGTGTCAACCTCAGCGTGGGGTGCAGGACCTTGCCATATCAGGGTGGGGACTTCCCAGAGGTCAGGTCAGGAAAGGTGCCTCTAGGGCTTTGACAAAAGACAATAACCTTGGATTGTCCACTAACACCCTGCCCTGGGGCAGGGAGATGGCTGGGTTGACCTCTGGATGTCCTGCTTTATACTTCAGAGGTTGTGGCCTGTGGCTTGGGTCCCACGGAGACTTGGCAGCTTTAGTCTATGCCGAGGGACACTGTCCTGTCTAGCACTATGGGATGTCTGACCAAAAGGAGGGGCAGAGACCCAAGGCATGGGGGAGAATGGAGCAGAACCAGAAGTAGGCAGGTAGAGTCTTGGGGGAGTGCTGGGGGACAGGGAGGGGTCAAGGTAGCTGAGCAGGTGTCAGTCTGGGCAGGCTTCCTGGAATAGGGGAGGATAAAATGAGAAATGGGAGAGTAAGCCATCTCAGGTGGGAGGAGGGAAAAGCTGGTGGCCCTTCTCCAAGGCTCAAAGGGGCTTGTTCTCAGAAGGCAAGGAGGTTGTGAGGCCTATCCCGCGATGGTCAGAAGGTATGGAGATGGAATGGGACTAGGAACACTGGTGTCCTTTCCCTGTGGCCTCCACAAATGGGTGAGAAGAGAGGAGAGTTTGGGCTGACAGCCACCAGGGGTCCTCTGAGCTCAAAGACTCTCACCTTTCCAGGATGTAGACTGCGCCTACCTCCGCAAGTCGGACTTGGAGGCCAACGTGGAGGCCCTGACCCAGGAGATCGACTTCCTACGGCGACTGTATGAGGAGGTGAGGGTCAGGGTCCAGGCATAAAACCGACAGCTGG
>NW_011889252.1:173021-175836 GCF_000151845.1 Pteropus vampyrus
GGCCTGTTCCTGGGTGTTCCCAGCTGGCTGGGAGAGCCTGGACACACTCAGGAAATGAACAGAGAGACCCAGAGACATAACCCACCTTGTTCTCTTCTGGGTCGCCAGAACACCAAGCTGGAGACTGCAGTGACCCAGGCTGAGCAGCAGGGCGAGACGGCCGTCAGCGACGCACGCTGCAAGCTGGCCGAGCTGGAGGCCGCCCTGCAGAAGGCCAAGCAGGACATGGCCTGCCTGCTCAGGGAGTACCAGGAGGTGATGAACTCCAAGCTGGGCCTGGACATCGAGATCGCCACCTACAGGCGCCTGCTGGAGGGCGAGGAGCAGAGGTAAGGCCCTACCCTGTCTGGCCCTGAGCTTCCATTTATGCACCTTGTGCTAAGGCCTACCTTCTCCTGGCTGAGCAAGGGCCACACTCTGGACAAACCTGTCATTTATTACCTTGGGGGAGGGGTCTTTTTTGGAGGTCCTTTCCCTCAGACCCTTCTCCTAGGTTCTTGACCACTTGTGGACCCCTCGCTAAAAATATATGGAGCTCTGTCTGCCACTCTGGTTGAGTCACTAATATTGCCTTTTTCTTCTTCCCTCTCAGACTGTGTGAAGGCGTTGGGGCTGTGAATGTCTGTGAGTAACGTAGGCCTTTTGTTGATGGATTTACTTTCTTCCTGTAAAGGATGGCGGAATCCGATGGAGGGATTTCTCTGGGACCTAAATAAAATAGAGGGCTGGCATCTCAGCAAGATGGGTTTTGGGTCACAAAGCAGGAAAAACCACAGCTTTGGGATAAGATGAACCTAGAGTTGTCAAGTAAAGATGCTAGGGAAGGTGAGTCTTCGGGGAGGCTGGATGACTCATGCCCAAAATTTTGACTCAGGCTTTGGGGTTCACAGGTGTCAGCAGCTCCCGGGGTGGGGTCGTCTGCGGGGACCTCTGCGTGTCCGGCTCCCGGCCAGTGACCGGCAGTGCTTGCAGCGCCCCCTGCAGTGGGAACCTGGCGGTGAGCACTGGAATGTGCGCGCCCTGCGCGCCCTGCGCACCCTGTGGCCCCTGCAATTCCATCACGTCTTGTGGCCTGGGCACCGGAGGTGTGAGCTCCTGCGGCATCAGTTCCTGTGGCGTGGGCTCCTGCACCAGTAGCTGCCGCAAATGTTAGACACCCAACTGAAGCCCCAGCCCTGGTGTCTCTCCTGCCCAGCCCAGCCCCGCTTGGTCCAGTCTCCCTGACCCCAGCCCCCAGGCAAAACAAGCACTCCTTGCTTCTGCACTTTGAAAGGTCCGGCCGGCTCCCGGCCTCTAATGTGTATGTGTGATCCCCTCTCCTTTGGCTCTGTCCCCCTTCTTCCCCACCCTGCCCCATCACCCTGCTCCCTGTGCTGGGAAAGGCTACCCCAGAAAGAAGTCCCCTGAGCACTCACAGGAAGGGGGTTCCTTAGCAGGAAGGACCAGGACCAGGAACCTACCCTGGGCTGCCATGGGGCCAATGGCCAGAGTCCCCCAGCTTCTCCCCTTCCTTCTGTCTTCATCTCTGTCTTCATCTGTGTTTCCAATAAATCAATGTAGCCAATCCTGGGCCTTGTCTACACCTCTGTTAACGCAAAGGTGAGGGTTTGGAAGGGTCTTCAAAGTCACATGGAGCAGAGAATGGCCTAGTCTGGCATCTCCAGTACAGTCCTCTGTCCCTGGGCTCACAACAGTCTCAGATTTAGCCAGGGTTGCGGTAGGCCCCCATACGATGTAATTGTATCCACACACCCTTATTGATTTGATCCACACCACCTTTCATGACACATCACGCAGATGAAGAAACCAAAGCTCAGAGACGCACAGTAACTGGGGCAGGGCCCCACACCGAGTTCAGTGGTGAGGCTGGGGTTGGAACTCATGTGCATCTCTAGTGCTCATTTCACCAAACCACAGCTGCCTCCCAGAAAACATCCCTGTGCACCCCTATAAACTGATGGATAATGAAAATTAGATTCCCCAGTCACTCAAAGCTTAAGGAAACATCACTCATTGCTTTGGTGAGGAAGACTCACGCCTGAGTAATTTATTAGAATTCTTTAAGAGATAAATACACGAACATGATTTAAACTTTCAAAAAGCTTTAACATGGCGACTTATTTTTTAATGGAGTCCCTTTGAGGTTTGGAGAGCTGCCATAGGTGATAAATTACCTCAAAGACAGAAAACAGCACATGGCAAGATGATGATGTGGCAGAGAGGTGAGCACTCAGACTCTGGGGCCAGATTGCCTAGGCCCAAAGCTGGGCTCTTTTCTTTCCTCGCTGAGTGACCTTGGGCAGTTTGCTTATGCTCTCTGTGCCTTAGTTTCCACATCTTTAGTGAGAATGATAAAAAGAGCACCCACCTCATAGGGTCGATGGGAGGATTAAGGAATTTCATATATGTAAAATGCTTAGACAGTGTCTGACACAAAATAACCACAATATGCATTTATCATTAGTACTATTCTTTTACAGAATGTAAAGTAGACTCCTCTCTGGGGATAAGGGCCATGGGCAGCCTCTCATTACACTTATATCTGTGATCAGAGATTGCAAGTACAGAGAGAAATCTCCAAGTCTTCCAGAGCTATTGAGTTTCTTCATTCAGGGTTTCTACGCTCTGACACCGATGAGGATCTTACAGGTAGTGGGGGCGGGGGGAGGCGGAGATGGCCTCTCAGCCTCACTACGGGCCAAGGTGAGTCCCTGAACATCTGTATGGCAGAGCAAATCTCTAAACTTGCGGTCCCAGGCCCAGAAAACTGTAGCAGAAATGTTAATCCCCACCCACATCCCTCAGGGCAACAGAA
>NW_011889252.1:175886-181047 GCF_000151845.1 Pteropus vampyrus
GGCCCCTGCAATTCCATCACGTCTTGTGGCCTGGGCACCGGAGGTGTGAGCTCCTGCGGCATCAGTTCCTGTGGCGTGGGCTCCTGCACCAGTAGCTGCCGCAAATGTTAGACACCCAACTGAAGCCCCAGCCCTGGTGTCTCTCCTGCCCAGCCCAGCCCCGCTTGGTCCAGTCTCCCTGACCCCAGCCCCCAGGCAAAACAAGCACTCCTTGCTTCTGCACTTTGAAAGGTCCGGCCGGCTCCCGGCCTCTAATGTGTATGTGTGATCCCCTCTCCTTTGGCTCTGTCCCCCTTCTTCCCCACCCTGCCCCATCACCCTGCTCCCTGTGCTGGGAAAGGCTACCCCAGAAAGAAGTCCCCTGAGCACTCACAGGAAGGGGGTTCCTTAGCAGGAAGGACCAGGACCAGGAACCTACCCTGGGCTGCCATGGGGCCAATGGCCAGAGTCCCCCAGCTTCTCCCCTTCCTTCTGTCTTCATCTCTGTCTTCATCTGTGTTTCCAATAAATCAATGTAGCCAATCCTGGGCCTTGTCTACACCTCTGTTAACGCAAAGGTGAGGGTTTGGAAGGGTCTTCAAAGTCACATGGAGCAGAGAATGGCCTAGTCTGGCATCTCCAGTACAGTCCTCTGTCCCTGGGCTCACAACAGTCTCAGATTTAGCCAGGGTTGCGGTAGGCCCCCATACGATGTAATTGTATCCACACACCCTTATTGATTTGATCCACACCACCTTTCATGACACATCACGCAGATGAAGAAACCAAAGCTCAGAGACGCACAGTAACTGGGGCAGGGCCCCACACCGAGTTCAGTGGTGAGGCTGGGGTTGGAACTCATGTGCATCTCTAGTGCTCATTTCACCAAACCACAGCTGCCTCCCAGAAAACATCCCTGTGCACCCCTATAAACTGATGGATAATGAAAATTAGATTCCCCAGTCACTCAAAGCTTAAGGAAACATCACTCATTGCTTTGGTGAGGAAGACTCACGCCTGAGTAATTTATTAGAATTCTTTAAGAGATAAATACACGAACATGATTTAAACTTTCAAAAAGCTTTAACATGGCGACTTATTTTTTAATGGAGTCCCTTTGAGGTTTGGAGAGCTGCCATAGGTGATAAATTACCTCAAAGACAGAAAACAGCACATGGCAAGATGATGATGTGGCAGAGAGGTGAGCACTCAGACTCTGGGGCCAGATTGCCTAGGCCCAAAGCTGGGCTCTTTTCTTTCCTCGCTGAGTGACCTTGGGCAGTTTGCTTATGCTCTCTGTGCCTTAGTTTCCACATCTTTAGTGAGAATGATAAAAAGAGCACCCACCTCATAGGGTCGATGGGAGGATTAAGGAATTTCATATATGTAAAATGCTTAGACAGTGTCTGACACAAAATAACCACAATATGCATTTATCATTAGTACTATTCTTTTACAGAATGTAAAGTAGACTCCTCTCTGGGGATAAGGGCCATGGGCAGCCTCTCATTACACTTATATCTGTGATCAGAGATTGCAAGTACAGAGAGAAATCTCCAAGTCTTCCAGAGCTATTGAGTTTCTTCATTCAGGGTTTCTACGCTCTGACACCGATGAGGATCTTACAGGTAGTGGGGGCGGGGGGAGGCGGAGATGGCCTCTCAGCCTCACTACGGGCCAAGGTGAGTCCCTGAACATCTGTATGGCAGAGCAAATCTCTAAACTTGCGGTCCCAGGCCCAGAAAACTGTAGCAGAAATGTTAATCCCCACCCACATCCCTCAGGGCAACAGAAATAATTATGAATACATATTGAGAGACCAGAAGAGAGTGGTCTGAAAAGAGAAAGGCTCTTTTAAAGGATAGGATCAAACCCAGGTGTCCCAGCCACCATTGTGGCCCCTCCACTCTCCCGATGAAATTCTGAGCAGAATAGGGCCTTGGGAGAGCTCCGGAGTATGCAATTGTCCTAACCAGTCCTCCGTCTGGTGACAGCACCCAGCTCAGAAGCAGGCCCTGTCAGGAGTACAGACCTGAGGCCCAGGAACCTCCATCCCCAAAGCCACCTACAACTCCATTTCTGAGGGACTTCTCATCTCTGTCAAATGACCCCTCCCCCTCCTCATCTCACTGATCTCATCAGTCCAGCTGCAGAATGGTGAAGAAAATGGAACACTCCGCCTGCTACGTGACCTTTAATAAGTCACCTCCCTCTCTGGGCCTCAATGTATCCACTAGTGAAATCAAATTTTGGACCAGATGGCTGCTAAGTTCCTTACCAAGTCAAAGCTCTATTATCCTTTAGGAGAGGTGTGACAGGACCAGGAGCTAGAAGGAAGAAGGGAGTCCAGGGGTCATGCAACTGTGCTATGTATGTTCTGTCTTTACCTTCTTTCTGCGTAGCTCACTGTCTAGAGAGAGCTGTCTGTGAGTGGAACAGTTTGATTACATCCAGGTTCATGCATATCTCCAAGCATCTGTGTGGAAATACATTTATGTATATGTGAGGGTTTCTATATGTATACTCATGTGTGAATTTGTGTATGTCTGTGTTTAACAATTGAAGAGAAGAATTTGGGGGGTATGTGTGAATATGAGTACAACGTGGTTATAAGTGCACTCATGTACTGGTGAGGGGTTCCAGCTGAGAACTGGGCTAAGATAGAAGTGATGATGGGCAGGTGCTGCTGGGTATCATAGTGGGGAAGTGCCCTCTGACTAGGGAGACCTCGCTCTAACCCTTAGGATTCCCTACCTACCCTCCTGCCCTACAATCACTCTAGCTCTAGCCGGGGCAAAGGGAAGTCAACTGGCCTTAGACTTTGTAGAGTATTCTTTAAAGGTGCTCAAAACTCTTCCCAAGTGATCTATTAATTAATTATAAGTGATATGTTAATTATATTTATATAACTCTTACTATGTTTCAGGTGCTTTACATATAATAATGTATTTAATTCTGAAACAACCCTATCATATGTACTATTTTTATTTTACAGATAAACTATGGTGTAGAGAGGTTAAGGAGGGAGGAAAATTAAAGGGATCAATGAATTTTTAAGAGTTAGATCTTGGGAAGGTGGCACAGAAATAGGTGAAGAGTTTTGCCAAGGTAACAGCAAGATTGGGAACACTATCTGGGCCCTTCCTTCCTTACTCCAGGCTGGTCTAGTTGATATATTGCAGCTGGAATAACTTCCAGAAGGATTGCATTTAGACACATCGAGACTCCCAAGAGGTTTCCATAGGGTGAGATATGATAAAGGGGAAGAACGGGCCAAAAACATCCAAGGACAGGGCAGAGCAACCAGGACCATAGAGACTCTATCCGTTCATATCTGCTGTCTGGCAGGCCCTGGAGATGGATGATTGAAATCATCACTGCCCTTGAGGGGCTCAAATAGAGACGCTAACATGGCCAAGTTTCATCTAACATATTAAGTGCAATTAAGTGTGAGACAGGCATCAGGAGCCAACAAAGGGCTGACCCCTGTGGTCTCCTTCCACTGAGAAGCGATGACTGCACTGGTGACGATCCTCCTCCCCTTCAGAAGTCATCCCAGCTCACAAAGCTTAAAAATGGGTTGGTGAATGACTCTCCATAAATGCTCCAGGTAGTTCTCTCCCACCCCAGGCTGGAATGTGGCCTCTGTCCAGGGGTGCCACTCAGAGAATCAGTCTCCAGACCACAAACAGTGCTGGTGACCCATGTGGCCCTGGCCCAGCAAGAGACTCAAACCTGACTTCACAGTCCCTGGAATCTCCTGGACTGACATCAGGCTTGGGATTTGGAAAGGAAAAAATGTGGGCAACAACCAGTCCTCAGTGCTGTGAGCTGCAGAAGGCTCATGAGAAATCCTGCTTACAACTCCTGGGGGTATTTTCTTCTGCTCTTTCCACAAATGATCAGCACAGCAGGAGCTGGAAAAACCTGACCTTGAAAATTACAGAATGTCATTACCTCCTAGCAAAACGCAAGAAACACAGGGCCCCCTCTTCTGCAAGAAAAAAATCAGAAGAGGGGCTCTACTTTCAAGGAGCTACTTTGCACTGAGAATATTGGTAAGAATGTTTATATAGTTGGTGTCCATTAGTGTGGATCAAATGGAGCTGATGCATAAGTCCAGTGGGGCCATGTCCAATACCCTTCAGGTGAGTGGCAGCCTGCCAGTCAAGTTTCAGTCCCATTCCTCTTACATGAGATTGCTGTTTACCAAGGAAGGGGGCCTTTTAAATACCTGTTCTTCAGGCAGAGACCCAGGAAAACACAGCAGACACCCTGGCACTAGCCTACCTTAAAAGGTAAAGCCAGAGTTGTTGGCCAATGACACACCTTAGCCCCACCCAGGGACATAGAAAGCAGGAACCATTGTTCCCCAGAAGTGTTGATGATGTAACCCTTTGTGCAATAGAAAAGAATGTGAGCTCAGTGAACGGAGGCTTCTCTCAGGGCTGTGTGGCAAGAAAAGAACCCAGAAACCCAGCCCTCCTCTGGACACCCCATCTCCCAATTGGCCTGTCTTCTGTCCCCCAATGTCCAGTTGCTTTGTGAAAACTCAAACCAAACTATACTATAGACCTGAGGTAGAGGCAGAGCTGGAACCTTGGGTCTGATTCCAAAGATAGGCTTTCTTCCACCATAATATGTTGTTCCCAGCCCACCATCGGATCACTCATTAAACTAGAACTTGGGCTGGGGCCTGAACCACCCAATTGTGTTCATATCCCCCAGCCCCAATCTGCCAGGGCCATCTTCCCCAGGGCCTGTCCTCAAGTGTCTCTCCCTGCCTGGGCAGTAGAAGCCTTGCCCTCATTCTCATGCCGCTCTACTCTACTTCCGGTCTGTTTCCTTGTTTATGGCCTGCCTCACCACCAGAAGGTCATCTCCAGAGAGCCATGAGTTGAGTGTTGTCTAGTACTCACCAGACACTACGCCTGATCCTAAGAAGCTATTCCATAAGTTTCTGTAGAGTGAGCGAGTGGGCGAATGAATGCCGTTCTCAGCTCCTCTGCCAAGTAGAGCTAACTGTGGAACCCAAGCTAGAAGGGTTGCTTCTTGGTAGGGGCCCCCAACCCAAATCTGGCCAGCTTTGTCTGCATTCTGGGAATAGCCTGAGGAATCCAGGTGCAAACAGCCCAGTGGCTCAGTCTCCTGCAGAACTTTTTATTGCAAAGGAGGAGTCCCA
>NW_011889252.1:181097-183085 GCF_000151845.1 Pteropus vampyrus
GTGTTGATGATGTAACCCTTTGTGCAATAGAAAAGAATGTGAGCTCAGTGAACGGAGGCTTCTCTCAGGGCTGTGTGGCAAGAAAAGAACCCAGAAACCCAGCCCTCCTCTGGACACCCCATCTCCCAATTGGCCTGTCTTCTGTCCCCCAATGTCCAGTTGCTTTGTGAAAACTCAAACCAAACTATACTATAGACCTGAGGTAGAGGCAGAGCTGGAACCTTGGGTCTGATTCCAAAGATAGGCTTTCTTCCACCATAATATGTTGTTCCCAGCCCACCATCGGATCACTCATTAAACTAGAACTTGGGCTGGGGCCTGAACCACCCAATTGTGTTCATATCCCCCAGCCCCAATCTGCCAGGGCCATCTTCCCCAGGGCCTGTCCTCAAGTGTCTCTCCCTGCCTGGGCAGTAGAAGCCTTGCCCTCATTCTCATGCCGCTCTACTCTACTTCCGGTCTGTTTCCTTGTTTATGGCCTGCCTCACCACCAGAAGGTCATCTCCAGAGAGCCATGAGTTGAGTGTTGTCTAGTACTCACCAGACACTACGCCTGATCCTAAGAAGCTATTCCATAAGTTTCTGTAGAGTGAGCGAGTGGGCGAATGAATGCCGTTCTCAGCTCCTCTGCCAAGTAGAGCTAACTGTGGAACCCAAGCTAGAAGGGTTGCTTCTTGGTAGGGGCCCCCAACCCAAATCTGGCCAGCTTTGTCTGCATTCTGGGAATAGCCTGAGGAATCCAGGTGCAAACAGCCCAGTGGCTCAGTCTCCTGCAGAACTTTTTATTGCAAAGGAGGAGTCCCAGGAAAAGAGGAGTGGGGATACTTTAGAGGGGCAAAACAACATTCCAAGAGTTAATCCTCAGGGGTGAGGGACGGGAAGTAGAGATGAAGTGAGGGCCAGCTCCATGGGAGGGGCGTTGAGACAAAGGGCCAAGTCCCTGGGAGCAAAAGCTAAGGTTCTTCGACTTCTGAACAAGGCGGGAAGGGTTCAATATCTGCGGAAGCCTCTGCAGCTGAAGTCTCCAACACAGCCTGGGAGGCCGCAGAGCGCGCAGCCGCCGCCAGGGGCGCTCGTCTCCAGGGCGTCAGAGCCCGCTACCGGCTGCAGCAGGCGGGCAGGGCACGAGGCTGAGATGGGCCTGCAGGTGGGAGAGCTGCCCAGGGCTGAGCGGAGAAGAGCTGTTGGAAGGAGGAAACTCCCTTTCCCCGCTCCGCCCCAGAAGACAGACAGACTCCTGCTCCAGGGGACAATGCACAGACTCATCTCCCTATCAGGAGGCAGTCGTGCAAACTCCCCCAAAGTAATAGATAGACGGACTCCTTCCCCCAAAAAACGCTCTCAGAGAATCCCCCCCTCCCTGAGGTCAGACGTAGAATCTCCCCACCCAAGAATAAAACAGTCTTGTCCACGAGGATAAACCCACAGAACTGCCTCCCACACTCCAGGCAAAACCAACAGAACTTCCCCCCAAAAAAGAGACAACAGGACCCCCTCCTCCCAAATCACACACAGACTCACCTCTAGGAGAAGAAACAGCCTTCCCACCTCCCCCTCCCCACCCCCTCACAAAGGGTGAGAGACACAGATGAAGCAGACCCTTTCTCTCTTGCCGAGAGGACACACAACAAGGGGGTAGGATTAGATCTGACCCCTCTAACCCAATTTACACCTATTATTTACTTACTGCAGCTCCCTGCCCCCAATCCCAGGCCAAGTCTGCAGGGAGAAGGGGGAAGCAGGTGAGTGGATCTATCTCCTAAGTGTAACAGTCTTCATGCTCCAAGACAAAACACTCCTAGCCCTCCCCAGACAGGCAGAAACCTTTCTATTCTGCATGCTCATTAGTTCTCTCAAATCTTCACAACCCTTTTGAAGAAAGACTCCTTTTGGACCTTCAAACTCAATCTTCACTGCCTTAAATTTAAATAACTCACTTTTATTGATGACTTCTTGGAAAAGGGAGGAGAGAAAAGATCTACACTTTC
>NW_011889252.1:183850-209916 GCF_000151845.1 Pteropus vampyrus
ATCTCCCCACCCAAGAATAAAACAGTCTTGTCCACGAGGATAAACCCACAGAACTGCCTCCCACACTCCAGGCAAAACCAACAGAACTTCCCCCCCAAAAAGAGACAGCAGGACCCCCTCCTCCCAAAACACACACAGACTCACCTCTAGGAGAAGAAACAGCCTTCCCATTTCCCCCTCCCCACCCCCTCACAAAGGGTGAGAGACACAGATGAAGCAGACCCCTTCTCTCTTGCCGAGAGGACACACAACAAGGGGGTGGGATTAGATCTGACCCCTCTAACCCAATTTACACCTATTATTTACTTACTGCAGCTCCCTGCCCCCAATCCCAGGCCAAGCCTGCAGGGAGAAGGGGGAAGCAGGTGAGTGGATCTATCTCCTAAGTGTAACAGTCTTCATGCTCCAAGACAAAACACTCCTAGCCCTCTCCAGACAGGCAGAAAGCTTTCTATTCTGCATGCTCATTGGTTCTCTCAAATCCTCACAACCCTTTTGAAGAAAGACTCCTTTTAGACCTTTAAACTCAATCTTCACTGCCTTAAATTTAAATAACTCACTTTTATTGATGACTTCTTGGAAAAGGGAGGAGAGAAAAGATCTACACTTTCTTCGGCCTAAACTTCTTGAAAGGGGAGACCGTGGGGGCGGGGACATTTTAAAAGAGACCACAGAGAAGTTAGTTCAGTTATCTGAAGACTATTGTTCAAACCTCACTCAATCCTTTTCTACCTGTGTGTCCTTGAGGTGATCCTTTGCCTTTTCTGAGACTCAGTTTCCTCATCTGTGAAATGGAGATAATAGCATTTCTCCCAGGGTTTTTGTGGGTTTCAAGGAGAAAATAAATGTATCATGCCTGTTGCATGGTGAGTTCTTTCTCTCTCCCCTCAGTCTGGTGTCCCAGCTAGATGGAGCTGGCAGTCCTTGAGTCCTTACTGCTGTCTAAGGTTAAAAGCCAGGACCTACCTGTTCCCATAAACCCTGACTTCCCCAGGCCCAGGGAAGATGGGCAGAACTGGGAAGAAGGCACTCCACACTGGGGGACTCATTCTCCCTGGCTGGCCCATAGTCTTTGCAGCTGTCATGGTGGACAAATTGGCCCCTGCTCTCTGATCCTGGGGGCTAATGATTTCATGAGTTGCCCCAGCCCAAGGTGCCATGAGCTCATTAGCTGAGACCGTTTATCTAAAAGGCTGTTAAATGGTGGGGGAAAACTAGCTCCCGAAGAGCAAGTCCCTGGATAGCCAGGTCACCTCCCCGCCCCATCCCCAGAAGGTAAGACCCCAAGAGGTGACCTCCCTGTGCCCCTGCACTCCTCACTATAGGCATATCCGAAGCACTGCCCAGCCTTCACCTGCTCTCCTCGCTCTCCAGCAGCTTGCGGTAGGTGGCGATCTCAAAGTCCAGGCCCAGCTTGACGACCATGAGCTCCTGGTACTCCCGCAACTGCCGCACCATGTCTTGCTTGGCCTTCTGCAGGGCGGCCTCCAGCCAGGCTAGCTTGCCCTTGGCACTGTCTGAGGCACCCTCCTCCTGCAGAGCTGGTGCGTTCTTGGCTCCCTCTGGTTCACAGGGCTGGGAGCGAAGGGAAGACCATGGACAAAAGGACATCCTTGGACCCCACACCTCCCTCCCCAAGGATCCAGACCTTTCTCAGAAGCTGGAAGGCCAATGAGGATCACAGATTGTTGTGCTAAGTGAGCATGCCTGTTCTGAAACATACACGAATGTATGTTTCAGAACAGGCATGCTCACTTAGCACAACAGTTCCAGTACCCCCCATCCACCTGCTATCACAGGCAGATCATCTAACTTCTCTGGGCCTCTGTTCCTAGGAAGGTGATTTGGGGCTAGCTATCTAGGTTGGCTGAGAGAGAGCCTTTCACATCTATTATGGTGACACTTTTAATATGAGCTGAGATTCTAGAAGCATCAAAGGCTCCTTAGCACATAATGCTGATATTATTGTTTCTCAAGGAAACTAACAAGAAGGCTATCCTGTCCTCATAGGAGACTAGAATTTGTAGTTTGGGGAGGAAAAATAATAACTACAGTGCTTGCCTTGGTGAGGTGTGCTTGGTACTTAGAAAACCAGTGTGGGGATCAGAGCAGCTATGGGTGGTAGGAAAATGAACCCCAACGTGCCTACTCTCTCACTCTGTCACCCCCAGAACCTGAACAGCTCGCCTTCCCTCCCAAAGTCATCACTTCCTGAAGAAGAGAGAACCCCCATGAGTATCCCTCAGAGCCTGAAACACTTGTCAAAGAAAAGACCAGAAGCAGAACCCCTCCCTCTGTAGGGTGGAGTGTGAGCGAGGAGGGACTGACGGAGAGGGAAGCTGGGAGAAAAGAGAGGAGATTGAGAGATAGAGAGGTGGAAAGAAAGAGAGCATTCATGTGGGAACCTCTCTTTTCTCAGGCCTAAGCCTGAGTTGCAAACACAAATGCCTACAGAAGCCTGGCTACAGACATCAAAAGGTAAAGGCCAAATGTTAACTTTGTATCAACAGTATTCAGTTCCACAAAGAAATATGGGTGCTCTCATTTTCCTGAAATCCCAAGACCTCTTTCATTTCTCTACTTTGGATAGAAACATAGCCTCAACATCTTTTCTCTGTCACAGGGATAATAACAGCACCTTTGCTCTTCTACAGGTGATGATAAATGGCAAAACCCTCTGCCTCTGTGTCAGAGGAATCCATTCGGAGTGGTGGGAGCTGCAGCACACAAAAGAGCACATCCCTGTATAAAGAGAGAAAATGGAGGCCTCTCCTCTCTAGCCAGATGTTGCCATGTGGGATCATAGTTTAATATTGCCAGATCTGCACATTTTTAGAGAACCCAGAAAACTGGCTTTCTAGGTAAGATCTTATAATTTCTGAAGATGAACTCAAATTTAATGCTATGTGGGATAAAAAAACACACAGACATAAAAATGTACATATACATAAAAACATTATACAAACAAGCATACATATTCATACATATTTACCTTTATGGTAATCACTTATCTACATGAAATACAGGGAGCACTATATAAATGTAAGCATGATATACACATACAGCCACACTCCTATTCGCTCAGACATTCACTGTCCATCTATTCCAAAGGAATTGGGGGTGTGCCTAGTCTAGTTGTCATAGATAATGGACGCACCCCTATCTCACCTGATTCCACCCCTGATTCCCACCCCTCACCTGACTCGTATCGAGGTCCACATCCACAGTCAGCTTCTGGATGGCCTGCTTAAGTCTGTTGAGCTCCTCCTTGCTGTGCCTCATGCTCTGCGTATGTCTCTGCACTGTCTCCTTTACCTCCTCACACTGTGGGGTTGGGGCAGCAGTGTAAGCAGGAGGATGGGAAGATGAGGAGAGCAAACAAGAGCACTCGACTGAGGCCAGCGAGACAGTTCCAGTACCCCCCATCCACCTGCTATCACAGGCAGATCATCTAACTTCTCTGGGCCTCTGTTTCTCCATCTGTAACTTGGGGATGTTAATCTTTCCTACTTCTATTTCATTCTCCCAAGAGTTATTGGGAGAATGAAGTGCGCTTGGCCGGCACAGTGGTGTGTGTTCTATCAGGCCTGGAGATGCCAAAGGTAGCATAAACTCAGGGACAGAGGGCAATGAGGCAGGGCAACGATCTATTGAGTTGAGTCTTTGGACTGAGATCACATAGGGTTTATCCCAGGAATAGGGGTAATTAAACTCTAGGAAATGTTATTCGCCACTTATGTTATCTAAATTAATACTAAAAGCATTTATGAAAATTCAACAATAATCCCTAAATTTTAAAAATACTTTTAAAAACTTAAGAATAGGAATAAACTTCCTTAATTTGATGAATCTTATTAATGAGAGACAGATCCAGATTCTTGCTCCTTCCACAAACCAAAACCACTATGAGAAGGGCTGTCGAAAGGGAAAAAACAGTGGGCGTTTTCCCCTCCTGCACCAATACCTAAACAGATGGGCACAGTAACTGGTACTGGCACAGTATCTTATACTTTTCAAAGTCTTTTAGTCCACCATCTCACTGGGGCCCACAACCACCTGTGAAGTAGGCCACTTAAATGTTACTGTCTCCATTATCTTTTTCTGGATAAGCTGATGCTCATTACATCTACCATGTAAAGAAGTAGGGGCCCAGAGGGCCATGAGTGACCCTGCCAGTCAACAGCTGAGCTAGATCGAATCTTAAGCCCATGTTCTTTTCTCTACACCCTGAGGGACAGATACACACACACACACGCACGCACACACACACACACACACACACACACACACACACACACACACACCCTTCAACTCAAAGAATAGGAACTGTTCAGACCAGCCCACTGCAAATTTCTTTCCAGGGCAGGTGGGGTCTGGGGACACAGATATGAATAGACTGAAAAACATCTCCTACCAATTTCTGCCCTATTCCCACTGCCCACCCTCTCCTGCTCCCATTCCCAAAAGCTGTAGATGCAGCAGACAAGCTTTTTTGCTTGTCTGGGTGGAGTTAAAGACCCCTCATCTGGTGTGAACCAATGAGCCATGTGGAAAGTCTCACCATAGTAAACTAAGCTGCAGTCTCCTCCAAGCCTCTGGTAGCACTAAGCCCAGCTCCAGCCCAAGTTGCTCCCAGAATCCTCACTTCTGAAGGCAAGGCCTCTCCTTCGGGGGGCTTTGTGACCTCACCTTATTACAATTGCAGAGTTCTGACGGTGGGGTGCCAGGGGCTGTTCTGTGAGCCCAGATGGGAAATTGAAGGTCCTAGACTGGAAGGAAGGAGAAGGATGGGAAAGAAAGGGTAATTCGCTTGGGAAAAGTGCGTAGAGCTTGGGCTTCTGGAGCGGGCATTGGGGAACCACAGCATGTGCTTGAGCAAGCCAGCCATCTGGTGTGAGGTATGATTTAGGGAGGTCTATTTGATAGCAATGTAGAAGACAGACAGGAAGGAGAAAGAGTAGGACAGAAGATTCCAGTTCCAAGATAAAGTAGAAAATCTGGGATGATGACTCTAAACTAAAGAAGTAACCAGGGGACCAGAGAACACAAGTTGCTGTTGACATTTTCTTTTTGTTTTATAAATTTCTCATATATGCAAAAGAGTATATGTAGCACACACTTAATGATTCAAATGTAACAGTAATGGAACAAATTCTTATCTGCCCACCAGTACCTTCAGAGGCCCACGTAGTATCCTTCCTCATCACAGCATCCTCCATCCCTGACCCCATCGAATCTCCAAAGTCACCACAATTCTCATGATTTTCTTTATTATCTTAACATGTATGAACTCCTAAGCAATCGTTTAGTTTTGCCTACCTTTACACTTTGTATAAATAGAATTACACTATGTACTTCTATAAATTCCTTTTTCCTCCTCAACATTCTGTTTGTGAGATTTATTTGTTTTATTTTTCAATGTTGCATAGTATTCTAATTGCGAATAATTCTCTATTTTCTCTTTTGAGTATGCATATATATTTTTTTGTTTTTGTTATAACAAACAATGCTGCTATGAACTTTTTGAAACACATCTGCTTGTGTACTTTGGCAAGAGATTCTTTAGGGTACTGGCTGTCAAATTTCTTAAACCACAACTCAGAATAAGAAATATACTTTATATCATAAATCAATGCCTACATACATATTCATGCACATAAACTGAAATGAGTAATTTTTCATTACTTACTCCTACTATGTACAATGTACTCTGATCCTCAAAGCAATCAACTTAACAAGCTCTTCCATTTTCAATTTATGGCCTCATGTTTTCTCACAAATAGCATATTGATGTTATTATTTATTTAATAATATAAGGAAAATTAAATACCCATGAGCCCACTTATGATACAAGAACCAAAACATTACCAATAATTTATATCTATCTACATACTACCTTGAATTTGTCATCATTCTCTTGCTTTGTTTTTTATTCTATTTTTTTAGTTTTATCACAGGAAGCACACCTGCCACACAAAGGAACAGCCACCCAGTCACCCACAATTCTAGCATCCTGGAGGACCCATCTCCCCACCCACTTCCACACCAGCCTTTTCCTTCCCACCACACACACACACACGCACGCACACACGCACGCACACACACACCAGGATCTCTATTATCAAAATGGCCAAAAGTATTAGTCTAAGTATCCCAAGATCAAGTGGAGAAGTTCTTTCTCATGCCTGGTTTCACCTTGTCAGAGATCAGAATCCTCTCCCAAATGACAAACCTAAGAAACGTTCCCTGGCTAACTCTGCTGTTGGTCCATGCCTGTCTGAAATGAACATTGCCCAGGAAGCTTCAGCTGGCCCCAGGAGAGAGAGAGAGAGAGAGAGAGAGAGAGGGAGAGAGAGAGATATCAAACTGAAAGTTCCAGATAGCAAGATCATTCCAGATCTTGTTCTGTTCTTGTGTGCTGTTCCTATTTTTTACGTACATTTCTTGGGTCTTGTGTGCATGTAGGCCTCCTCCCTCTGATAGGCAGTTCCAAGCCTTGTCCATTTCTCTCTGTGGGGACCCTGCCTGTCTGGACAGAGGTTGTATATAATAACAGTTCTATCAGATCAGGAGCCCCTGCCTTATATGCTTCTCTCTGTGTCTGCTTGTGCCCTGAATGTGTGTCCATCTCCTCTATCAGACTGAGAGCTCACCTAGACCACATCCCTTCTGCCCCTGACTCCCCTTCAGTGCTGAATCCTTAGCATGAGTGAGGTTCAGGAAGTGTGTGAGGGTGTGGTTGGGGCTGGCCATGATATAGTAGTGGCCAGACCAGAGTCTGCAGGCTGAGACACAACTGAAAGCATGGCCAGAATTATATCTTTAAGTGGTCTTACAGGAGCTGGATTTGCAGACTTCACTGAGAGAGCTAAAACAAGATAATCTACATGTCATGGTAACTCTAGGCTGAAGAGATGAAGCAAAAGAAAGAGAAGGATTCTGACCTCTCTCTTATTGCCCATTCCTTTTACAAACCCAGGCATCTGGGTCTGCCTTCCTCACCAGGCAGAGTGGCCATTATGCTTTCTATGGACTTGGGGAATTTTGGTCAGAGAGGTTATGTAATTTTTCACCTAGATGGTAAGTGGCAGAGCCCAGGCTTAAACCCAGGTGTGTCTGATTCCAGAAACACTCTTGACCACTACACCGTGGAAAAAGAAGAAATGTTTTTCTGAAATGGCCACACAGATGTTCAAGATGTTTCATAATAATGGCTCGGGTTACCAAAGTAGATATGCACATACACACTTTTACACACACACACCTTTTATATAGTATCCCTATATCCCTTTGGCTGGCACACCTCTGAGCAAGGCCCTCTCCAGATCAAACACTTCTGATGCTCAGCTTGACATTCTAAGCCCACCTGCCCATCCACCACATCCACCATCTGTTCTCAGCCTGCCTCCTTTCTCCCTGCCCTCATCCATCCCCTGTTTTTCAACTTAAGTGGACTGGCAGCTGCTCCTCTCACATTCTATGGCTTCCATTGCTTTGTATCTTTTGTATCTTTTTTTACATCATTCCTTCTCCCTCTCTCATCTCAGCACAACCAGTTCCTCACCACTTTTCAAGCCCAACAAAACTGTCATCTCCTCCAAGGACTCTGAACCGACCTCTGGCCCCAAACCCATGAGCTGGAGGCTCACTCTCCTGACAAGTCCTCCTGGCATGGTATTTCTACATTAGAGTCAGACACCCTGCAGTTTTGTATTAGGGCCTTCTATGAATGCCTGCCATGCCTGGGGACCAAAGCCTCTCCCTTCACACTCCGAGCCTGGTTCCTGCTGGGTGCTCAGCAGGTCTTTGCTGCCTGTCTTAAATTGGCTCCCGGGGCTACTGGCGGTAAAAAAGAAACCTGACAACCAAGACAGAGCATTAACCTTTCATCAATAGACTGGTGGATTGGAGATAAAAGGGACAAGGGAATGATTTCTAGACATCTGGCCAAGAATGGAGCAGCAAGCATAAGTACCGATCCTCTCTACAGAGAAATCTGTCCTTGATTGTATATGAACTCTCTCAGGCTTCAGTTCATTTTTCTCCCCTGGATTCCAAGAATAATAAAGGGGACACCAGAGAGCGTGCTTTCCCGAGGCTGGGTGAGGGACACTTTGGGGGACCACTGTGCTCTAGCTGTCAAACCTTTCAGTTCCATCCACTTCGGGTTGTTTTCTTAGTGGGCACAACTCAGCCTGCAGCCCTCTGGTCTCTCTGGATTTTAATGCACTTAATTTTCTATCAGAACACGGGCTGATTACTAACCACCTCATTGATGTGAAAGCACAGAAGATCCACTCCATCCACCCGCCAAAACGCAGAAAGAGGTCCAAGCAAGCATCATGTAAGTGCCTCCATAAGTCTAATTTAAGTCCTAGATGCTTCGGGATAAGTACATTTTCTCTCGTGAGGAGACACCAAAGGAAGACTTCTCCAATATTCCATTCTCTGGAGAAATTTGAAGCAGGAATGCATAATCCTGAAGCCATTAGTCTCAGAGCTGGTGACCCCAGCTTCAGCTGGGAGTAGAAGCACAAAGCATAATGGAGCTGGGCTCTATCTTCTACAGAAGACAGAACTAAGGTTGGGCTGAAAGTCCTGCAAAACCAAAGGTGGACCAAAATCAAGGCTGGACCAAAGGGATCCAGGCCCAGAAGAGCGTTGGAAAGATGGCAAAGGGGACAGTGGGGCACTCCCTGAAAATGGGATGCCAGGCAGCCCCAAACCAGGCACAGCTGCTGCTAATGACCTCTGGGTTTCCAGGATTTAATTACCCTTTGCACAAAAATAACTCATATTTAAAAGCAAAGGAAGCTAAGGATGATTTGCATGGTTCTCTTTAATACTGGCTGCGAGTTAATACTCTGGTTTCCTCTGCCCATAACTGGACATGTTATTAACTTCTATTATGATGGGTTTGGCCTTCTAGAGTTGGTGGCCATGACCAGGTATCATTCAAGGGGAAGGCTTTGGATCGGACAGATTTCTCTAAGAGCCCAAAGCCTAGCAGTGTGGGCTCCTGCCTTACAGAGGAACTCGACCCTCACTCAGCCCTTAAAAACTCAGACCTTGAGAGGGGCCAGCATGGGGGAGGGTTGGGAGCTGCCTTTCAGGTTCTAACTCTGCCCCTCTATGGAGCCTGCTATGCATGACCTTAAGCAAGTCACTGGACCACTCTGAGTTCACCTCCCTAATCAGGTAAACCTAAAAAGGATGCCTGGTGGTTAGATGAGATAATGCATTACAAAGACCTCACACGCTGTAGGCACTCTGGAAACGCAACTCAACTCCTTCCCTTCTGCCTAGCAGAGTAGAGAAGGGTACAGGCAGCCATTTCCTGGAGAGGAACGGGTAAGTGTGACACTTACAAGGAGAGGAGCTATGAGCTGAGTTCTGAGAGAGAAGAGAAAATTTTTGCCCAAAGGAAGGCCAGATAAATGCAAATTAATAATAGAATAAACAGAACAAACAAACATTTAGGGAGCTCTTTAAGTGCTAGGTCGGGCACTAAATGTATTCCCGTCCATTATTTCATTAAGTCCTCCTAACGATTCTCAAGATGGGTACTATTTTCCTTATTTTGCAAATGAGGAAACTGAGGCTCAGAAAGTTTATTCACCTGTCCAAGATCATGACAAGAAAATGCAGGACTGACTTTAGAGATCCTTGCCGTTCAACACGTACACCCCACACCACGCGAAGATGCACGGATAACTGAGAGCAAGGCTTCCCAGCCTGCAGGATGGTTTCGCGGGGCTTGGGACCCAAGGAGCGGCCGGGTGTGACCAGCTGCCTAACCCGGGGACTGAGCCAGGAATCCAGTACTACCCCGGCCAAGTCTCGCAGAGTGGCGTAGGGTGCCCGCCCCGAGCCCGTAGCGCAGGGCGGGCTGAGCTGACCAGGCACTTCCTGGCCCCATAAAGCGCGGGCGGGGGTCGAACGCCGTTTTATGGTGGCGGCCGGGCGGTCCGGCCCGCTTTGATTCCCGGTGGAACAAGGCGCGAGGGCCGACCTCCAAGCTCGTAAACGCACTGGCCGCGCGCAGCCTCTCCGGGCCTGCGATATAAGGCTCCGCACAGGCTTCGGGGTTTAGCTCCCGTCACTGCTTCCGCCGCCGCCGAATCATGTCCTGTCTGTCCTCCCGCATCGGTGCCCCCTGCGGGGTCCGCGCCTTCAGCTGCGCCTCAGCCTGCGGGCCCCGGCCCGGCCGCTGCTGCATCACGGCCGCCCCCTACCGCGGCATCTCCTGCTACCGCGGCCTCACCGGGGGCTTTGGCAGCCAGAGCGTCTGCGGGGGCTTCCGCTCTGGCTCCTGTGGCCGCAGCTTCGGATACCGCTCGGGCGGCGTGTGCGGACCCAGCCCGCCCTGCATCACCACCGTGTCGGTCAACGAGAGCCTCCTCGCTCCCCTCAATCTGGAGATCGACCCCAACGCGCAATGCGTGAAGCACGAGGAGAAGGAGCAGATCAAGTGTCTCAACAGCAGGTTCGCCGCCTTCATCGACAAGGTGGGTGTCCTTGATCACACCCTTCCTGAACCTTCAGTTCCTAGGCTGGGCTACTGAAGTGGAGTCAGGGTTAGGAGGGATGTGGTCCAGGTGAACTCTCAGTCTGATGATGGAGGAGATGGACACACATCCAGGGCACAGACAGACACAGAGCGATGACTATAGGGCAGGGGCTCCTCATTTGGTAGCATTTTTATTATATACGACCTCTGTCCAGATAGGCAGGGACCCCACAGACAAGGTGGGTGTCCTTGAGCACACCCTTTTCTGAGCCTGGAGATCCTGGAAGGATCTGGAAATTCTCAGGTCAGTCTCTCTAGAAATGAGGGAGTGCTGATATTTTATGTGGTAACATTAGGTGGTACATTAAAGTATTAAATAACATTGAAATACCTGATGAGAAAATTCATCTCCTTTCAAGTATGTTTCAATCTTTTAGATTAAATGGAGAAAACATCATTGGATGCCAACATGTCATTAACATTTCTCTAATATTTGCTACTCTGTCACTGTTACAGAGAGCAAGCCTCAGGTTCGGAGCTGTCTGATGCGAGTTTCAGCTACAACTTAATATTTTACGATTTTCTTTTATGAATGCAAAGCGATGTTGGTTTTACAAATATGGTGATAATATACAGTTACCCCTCTTACCCCATTTAAGTGTAAATGTTAAGTGAATCCATTTATAGATAAATCATGAGTAAAATAGTACAAGAGGATGACAAAATCCTGAAGTCAGCGTATGAAGGGTTCATATTTGGGAGTCGCTGCCAGCCCCTAGTCCAGCCCTTTGAGAAAAAAGACAGGGATATAGGGCAAGAGGACTGCCCAAGTGACTACGGAGAGTGGGTGACAGAGCACGACTCCAAGCCCAGGCTCTCTCCATCTCTCCAGGCCCCTGGGGCTAGATCATCCAAAGCTTGGGATCCAGCTACCCCTCTCCTCTCCAGCAGGAGCTAGTCTACCTCAGCAGACTCTGCACCCTGAGTGTGCTGGCATTCATACCTGGGAAAGGTGGCCAGGCGTAGAGCATGGAAAAGCTCCTGGCCCAGGAGCAGGCAGCCTGGGCTCTATGCCCAGCCTCTCCACTGATTTGCTGTGTGATGCTGAGCAGCAGCTTCCCCTCTCAGCCCCAGTGTTCTCCAACCAGAGCTGTGTGGGTGAGCATGTGAGCTGGCCATGACTCTGAAAGGAAAGATGAGAGCCCAGGCAGCCATGAGACTCACCACCGCAGCTCAAGCCCTGTCAACTAAGATCACCTGAAATGATTCCATATAATATCAGCGGTCCTGGTTCCCTATTTCTGGAAGTTCCAAACAGGGAATTCCCAGCTGCACTCATCGAGTTGGGTGAAAAGATACCAGGGCGAAAGCCAAGGTAACATCTCAACTCCAGCAAGATATATGAGAAATGAAAAATGAGGACAGGGACCTAGTCATGTTTGCTGATGTCCTTCCTGGCCAGCATAGTGCACATATTGTTGCCATTGCATCTCTCAAGTTTCAATAACTGGTGTGCCTCACTTCCCTACAGTTCTCACCTTCCCTACTTTCTAGAACCTCCTCCCATTCACATTACCTGCCTGGCCTTCAGAGACATCTGATTGTCCAACATAGGAGTCCTGGCCACCTAAGACCACACCCCAACCTCCCCTGTGCTTCCCCAGGCCCCAGTCATCCTGCTTGGTGAGAGCCTGCTCTTCTGACTTCCCCAGTCAGGAAGCCTTTCCCATCTTGACCGTCCAAACAATGGCTTACCCAGCCCCATTGTTTGGACATAGATAAACATGTCCAAACATGTCCTCAGTGGCCAAAAAGGACATAGATAAACCTGGTGATGCTCATAGTGAAAGGCTTTCATCCAACTCTCTCTCTCCCACCCTGCTTTACATTTCTTTCCTCCAGGAAGCCTTCCTTGATTGTCACTACCCTCCACCCCTACCTGCCCCCCAGCCCAACTGTAACCCAGTATAGCCCGTATGCCCCCTCATTTTCTCACTCACCCCACTCGAGCCCACCTGAACAGAACCTCACTCAGGCCTGAACAAGCAATCATGAAATGAGGATACTACCAGTGCATCCTTAGGCCAGGAGAGCTCAGCAGGGGCCATTCTGTCTACCCCTTGCCTCTGCACACTTTGCTGCTAGTTCTATCTTGACTGCCTCTATGCCTATGCTCTTAGAAGGGCTAGGGATATTGTCTCCTCCCCTCAACTTTTCTCCCACTTCTACACCAGGTGCGCTTCCTGGAGCAGCAGAACAAACTGCTGGAGACCAAATGGCAATTCTACCAAAACCGCAAGTGCTGTGAGAGTAACCTGGAGCCGCTGTTTGAGGGCTACATCGAGACGCTGAGGCGGGAGGCCGAGTGTGTGGAGGCCGACAGCGGAAGGCTGGCCTCAGAGCTCAACCACGTGCAGGAGATGATGGAGGGCTACAAGAAGAAGTGAGTGCATCGGGGAGGAGAGTGTGGAGAAAGGAAATGGGATTAATTCAAAGCAGGAAAGATTTGGGTCGCACCACAAGAGGAAATTTCCAGAAGGAAGAAGACAGTGACAGGAAGCCTATGGGGAAAGTTCTCCTTTTCTGGGATGGGAATTTAAACGCTGGAGAGAGTCTGAGCTACTCCGACTACCTCATCATTATGTGTCTATTTCATTGATTTACTAAACATTTGTTGAGCATCTACTCTATGTTCTAGGTGCTATTTTGGCCCTGAGATTGGGTAGGGGTAAAAAATGTGTGGAGGGGAGGAAAGAGGGTTACCAGAACTAGAGCAGGGTTCCTGCCCCCTAGGAAGTTACAATCCAGAAACAGAGGGAAATGTACAAGGCACCCACCCTGGCCTATATCATGAATGAGGGTCCCTGTAACAGGAAAAGCAGTGAGTGACATGGGTTGAGTTGAGTGCCAAGAGGAAAAGGATGGACAAGGTCCTTTCTAGTCTAACATTTTTTGATTCTTTGACCACCTCCAAATGATCTAGTTCCTGAAATGTGTCTGTCTGGACCTTCATTCTCTCTTTTTTTCCCTCTTCAAATCCCAGCCTATTGACATTCTAGTCACTGAACTTTGTGCCCTTTGTCTCCAGGTATGAAGAGGAAGTGGCACTAAGAGCCACCGCTGAGAATGAATTTGTGGCCCTGAAGAAGGTGAGTGACCCCAGAATACTGTCCCACAACTCAGAACTGAGGGCAGAGGCAGGAGGGAGCTCTCCATAATTCAGAGAGGCTGAGTGACTCCCCAAAATCACATAGCCCAACCTCTCCTCTGTTCCTTTTCTCAAATTCCTCAATGCTCCCTGGGTGACCCTAATGCCAGAGCACACTGTCTGCTTCAAGAAGGGCAATCTTCTCCCCGATCCGAGGTAACTCCCATCTGGCTGATGACTTCCCACTTCCTTTTGCCCTGTACCTGGCAGACAGTAGGCACTCAACAATGATTTGTGAATGAAAGAGCACATGAATGCTACAAGGTGGCTTCATCCTCAGGCTGGCAACAGGTGGGAAATGCTGGCATGAACAGTGCTGTTGTTCCTCACCTCTTAGACTTGACTCGGCACAAGTGCCATCATGTGCACTCTCGCCGAGTCCTTTCGACCACCTCCATATGAGGAAGGCAGAAGTTACTGTGAGGAAACTGAGGCATAGACGTCAGAGGTCTTGCCTTGGGTCGCACTGGCTTAAAAGGGGCAGAGTTGATCCCTGAGACCTCTTCTCTGCCCACAGATCTAGATTTCTTTCCATGATATTCCAGAGCAGAGGCATCATTAGAATTGACCCATTTTACATTAGATCCTAAGTTTCAGTGACTGTACGAGATGTGGATTCTAGAGGAATCATCCCAGTGGGTACCAGAGGAAGTGCCTGGAAACCTCATCTCCCTCCCTTACCCAAACCTGCTCCTAACCCGTCTAACTGCGTAAAGGACTGCATCGACACCCTGATATCAGACCCTGGGATGAGAGGCTGAGGAGAGTCTCCAGGGAGTTTGCCCAGCCTGGTGGGCTACCTCTCTCTGGTGGGGAGAGTTCTGTGTCATATCCCCAGTGATCCTCCTGTCCCACCCTCTGCCCTTTAGGACGTGGACTGTGCCTACCTACGCAAATCAGACCTCGAGGCCAATGCAGAGGCCCTGATCCAGGAGATTGACTTCCTGCGGCGACTGTATGAGGAGGTGAGGGACCAGAGAGCAGTGGGGCAGCAAAGAAGATGAATTAGATCTTGGAAAGCACTTGCCACCATTTGGCTTCTGAACCCTCTGCATTGGGGGAGTGCAGAGTAGAGTTGAGAGACCTAAGGCACGTTTACTGTCAGAAAGTGAAGTGTAGCTTGGTGTCTAATCTGCCCTGCCCCAGACAAGCTGGTGTTCCTGGTTACTGTGTTGGCAATTATAAATTGAGAAATTTATTTATCACAAATTGATAAATTCTGGTCCCAGACCACAAGGGTCCAGACAGAAGCTCTGACTGAAATCGGGCAGTGGGCCTCAGACATGGGCTCATCTCAGCCTCAGGACTCTGAGTCTGAGGACCATTGAGAGGTCCTGGAGTTTAGGGGGAGATGTCACCTTGGAGGTTGGGGCTTCAGACAGTGAGGCTATGGAGGAAGCAGGGGAAGGGGACAGGGAAGGACCGTGAGAGGGTGGACTGCTCAGAAGCAGGTGTTCTGGTTGAAGAAGCTCTTACCACGCTCCTTCCCCCACAGGAGATCCGTATCCTTCACGCCCACATCTCAGACACTTCGGTCGTCGTCAAGATGGACAACAGCCGGGACCTGAACATGGACTGCATCATTGCTGAGATCAAGGCTCAGTATGATGATGTTGCCAGCCGCAGCCGGGCCGAGGCAGAGTCCTGGTACCGCAGCAAGGTGAGTGCCCAGCACCTGCTTCCCAACAACCCAGCAAGAGGGATACTAAAAGGGCTTTGATGTTTGTCTAGGTGAATGGGCAAGTGAAGGGCAGGCAGCTCTCAGTATGAGGTGATATATGTGCAAGCTGTGGGGCTCAGGAGAATGACATATCTTGTGCCCTATAAGTGTCTCCCCCTCCCACCAGTGTGAGGAGATGAAGGCCACAGTGATCCGGCATGGGGAGACCCTGCGCCGCACCAAGGAGGAGATCAATGAGCTGAACCGCATGATCCAGAGGCTGACCGCCGAGGTCGAGAATGCCAAGTGCCAGGTACAGGAGACTGACCTGCCCCTCGGTGTAGAAAGAGAAAGGGGCAAGCCTGCAGAGGGAGTTTCAAAGTTGACACCTTGTCAAAGAGTAGAAAAAAGAGCAAACATCAAGCATTAGGTGAGTCTCCTCCATGAAAAACACTCTCCATTCCACTGAATGGGGGAGGGAGGTTGGGATTTGAGGAGCAGTATGGAGTAGAAAGGAGTGACTGGGATTTTCTTGGTCTTGGGGACAGAAAGGGTCAGAAGAAATACCTCTGGTGTGAGGGGCAGGAAACGGGATTGTCAAACCAGCCCTGCCACTAGCTTACCACGTGATTTAGAGTAAGCCATTTCACCTTTCTGGCCCATTGTTTTCGATCAGTGACCACACATGCCCATGTCCCAGAGGTTAGTAAATGAGTGAAGAAGGCTGTATTGAAGGCACTAGGGTGTGGTAAACTAGAAATCACAAAGGGCAGAGCTAATCGGATCCAACTGAGGCAGGCTCTATGGAAATGCAAGTCCAGTGGGGCCAGAGCCTTAGATTTTTCCAGAAGAGCCAGGAATCTGGACTTTCATGTTAAAATTCAAAAATTTTAAAAGATACTGTGCCAGCATTCCTGGGAGCACTAATTTGCAACCCCTGACCTCATAAATGAGTGAGGCCCCTTCTTCCTCCGACAATCAGTGGTCACTAGATGCCTGGCCTCTGACCCCAAATCCAGAACTCGAGCTTTAGTAACCCTCCCCTGCCTCCCAGAACACCAAACTGGAGGCTGCAGTGACCCAGTCTGAGCAGCAGGGCGAGACAGCCGTCAGCGATGCACGCTGCAAGCTGGCCGAGCTGGAGGCCGCCCTGCAGAAGGCCAAGCAGGACATGGCCTGCCTGCTCAAGGAGTACCAGGAGGTGATGAACTCCAAGCTGGGCCTGGACATCGAGATCGCCACCTACAGGCGCCTGCTGGAGGGCGAGGAGCAGAGGTAAGGACTACACCTGTGGGGAGGATGTCTCTCCAATCTCCCGGAACTGTGTTTAGAGCTAAGAGCATGTTCCCATATTACTTGCATCTAATTTGCATCGGGATTACTTGAAGGAGAGAATATGCAAGCTTTGCTCCCCCAACTAATTTTTGTCTCTTTGCTCTCCCCACAGGTTGTGTGAGGGCATTGGTGCTATAAATGTCTGTAAGTAATCTATCTATACTGTGGATTCTGAAATAAGGTTTTGGGGTTCCTGGTGAGCAGACTTTTCCTTAAAGGGCCAGATAGTAAATATTTTAGGCTTGTGGGCCATGCAGTCTGTCTCGACCATTCAATTCTGTCATCGTAATGTGAAAGCAGCCACATCCACAAGCAATACTTAACAAATAGATCTGGCTGGGTTCAACAAAACTTCATTTACAAATGCACAACCACAATTTAAAGACCCTAGAAGAACAGAGAAGAATGTGGCGGTGAAAGATTATAACTTAAGTATTTTTGCCTATAGGGAGGGCCTGGGCTAAGTTTATCAAGGATGCTTGAGGTTAGACTGCAGGAAGGAGTGCCCAGATGTGAGGGTGTTTGTGGGGTGAAGGAGGGAACTAGAAATAGAGGGGAGGAGCTCTGAGCAAGAGAAAGGGGCTCTGGTTGGCAGGCAGGGGCCGTCGACTACCACCTGGCACAGGGACTAAGCCCCGTCCTCCTCCTCCAGGTGTCAGCAGCTCCCGGGGTGGGGTTGTCTGCGGGGACCTCTGCGTGTCGGGATCCCGGCCTGTGACCGGCAGCGCCTGCAGCGCCCCCTGCAGTGGGAACCTGGCGGTGAGCACGGGAATGTGCGCGCCCTGCGGACAGAGCTGTGGCAGCAGCCGCTTGGTGCGATTTGCTTAGCGCCTCTCTTTGTGCAAATACCGATCCGCGAGCCAACCGGCCCCAACTCCAGCGGCCTGCCCAGACCTCAAAAAGAGTCTGGGCTTAAGACGGAAGGGCTTCGGGAACCAGCCGGCCTGACCCTGCCTACACTGCTGCCTTAATTTCTCGAACCACAGCCCTTCACCCCCACCCGATCCTCCGCTTGTCTCTTCATTTCTTCCAGGGAGGCGGAGCTCCCCGCCCCATGTCTTGGCGGCTCTTCCCCTTCCCTTAGAGTCTAAACGACTAGGTTTCCTCGCAGCCCTGTGCAAATATCCAGTCCTGACTTGGGCTGCTGTGGAGGCTTGGACTCCCGTGTCTTCTAAGGGACCGGTTGGCTCTAGGGCCCCTCAAGTGTGGAAGTGCTGCTGGTGTTGTGCCTTCCCTACCCTGTAAACCAGCGCACAGTGACTGAGGCTCTGTCTCCCTGGGGAAAACTTTCCGCAGCTGCTTGGGCTCCCTCTCCCTTGTGCTTGGTCTCCACGTTTTCAATAAAGCTCACGGGTCATATAAATCGCACTGGAGACTCCCTACGCGCCTCTGTGTTACACATGTGGACTTCCGACCCAGTTTTTACCCCCGTTGTATGCAACAGAGGAGCCGTTCTCTACCAAAGAGGCAGAGAGGGCTGCCACAGGTGCCACACTCCTACATTCCGAAGTGTGCAGGGGCATGGCCCCGCAGACCCAAAACCCAGACACACAGAAGAACAGAAGGAGCTGGCAGGGAAGTGAGAAGGACAACAGGGGAGGGCCTGGCTCTCCTGACACCTTGGGTGGGGACCTCATCACGAGGGCTGTTGGGACATCAGTAGTCCACTTCTTCCACTCTCTCACTCCAGCCCCATCTCAACATGTGAAAATTCCTAACCATGGGATCAAATATAGACTTCCCCAACCCCCAGAAACCAAACGCTCCCTTGATAGCCCCCTACCCCACACACGTACCACCATCACACCTGGGGATGGGGGTCCCAGACACAGAGCCTTCCCATCTCCTCCCCAGTACCCATCATATGTGCTGCTATCCATCTTGGATGGATAACCCCAAGCATTGACCGTAAAAACGGCCCCCACACTCAGTCACATAGACCCCACATCAGACACCTGACACATAGATGCCCCGTCAAGTACATACTTAACACACATATGCCCCAACCCCCAGGAGTCTATATGCACAGCCCATCCCTCAGCTCATGGACCCAGGCACAGAACCACCACTAGGAACTCGGAGACTCTGGGGGACCCCTCATCCCAGCCCTCTCCCAAGCACACTCAGACCTTCTCCCACCACCACTCCCACAGAACTCCAGACCCAGAGGGCCTCCTCCAGGGCCTCAAACACACTCACTGTCCAGGGCAGGAAGGGCTGAGGGCAGCTGGTCTGAGAGTTGGCAGGTCTACCAGGAAACGGGGGTGGGGGAGGGCTAGCAGCACAGGAGCGGGGTTCAAACAGCCCTTCCACCCCCCTCAGCAGGAAAAGACTCCAGCGCCCACTTCCTGGCAGAGCCAGAACCTCCCTGGGGGTCTCTCTGGGCTTCTTGAGGAGAGGAGCTGGAATGCCCAGGGAGGGAGCCAAGGCCTCACAGTGGATAAGAGCCAAATTCCTTAGAGCAGCACCCCCGTGTCAGCAATGTGCTTTCCCAGTCTCCTGCACAAGAGGCTTCCAGTTATCAGGGCAGACCCTGTCCTCTCTAGGGCCCCTCCTCCCCAACCCGCTTCTCCACCCAGCAAAATGAAGCCAGGATACTAGGTGCCGGGCATGGGCTCATCCAGCCCTCGGAAAGAGGCTGTTTATTGAAAGCTATTCTGACATCATTTTCCAGACTGCTTTGGAGTCTTGGGACCAGGAATAGGACTAGAGTGAGAGTCCTCTTGTGACTATAGGGGGAGGGGGTATGGCTCTCCCCACACCCAGGGCTCAGTTGAGGGTACTCCTGCGAGTGGCAGATGTGGTCCTGATGGAATAGGCCTTGAGAGTCCCAGGCCCTCCACTGCTTGAGAATTTCAGGGCATTGCTGCCCATGGTTCCCCCGAAGGTCAATCCACCGCCACCACCTCCAGTGGTGTTCACCACAGCTAGAAGAGAAGACTCCATCAGCATGAGGCCCACAACTGAAGGACCATCCCTTCACTACACCCCATGCTCCTGCCATAGCTGCCCTTCTTCCCTTCACCTACCATCTCCTTTCCCACCACCCACCAGGGGCCAGCCCAGAAGAAGCCTCAGACAGCATGTGTATGTGTGTGTGTGTGGGGGGGGGGGGGGGCGTGGATACTCCACACATGTCCCTTGCCCCATCTTGCCCTCTCACAAGGGTTCCCTAGGATATTGAGTCTGGCTGGATGGGAGCTCCAGGGTACCTGCTGGAAGCTATTAAAGAGAAGGAAGCTCCCGGTCCCTAAAGAGCCAGGTCCTCAGGCCAATATACCATCTCATAGACCCTACCCAGTCTGGACAGCACAGGGGGTGGGCCAAAGCCAAGGACTTACAGATGTTCAGGGCTCCCACTCCATTTCCGTCCAACCTGGGAGCAAAGTAAAGACTTGTGAAAGCGGCTCTTTCCTCAGTGCTAGAAGAGGCCCTCTCAGGAACCCCGACATCTAGTCCCCAAGCAGTTTTTGTGTTCCTTCCTGTCCCCACACTTCCAGCCTTCCTTCATCCTTGTTGAAAAATGAACAAGGAGGAGTGGGGGGCAGAGTTCACTTAGGCCCTCCTACCTACTGGCTATATGACCTTGGGAATGTCTCAGAGCTTCCATTTCTTCACCTATAAATAGGGTCTAACTCAGTACCAACCTCACAGAGTTGTTTGTGAAGGTTAAATGACATAATTTACCTAAAGCCCTGGGCACACAGGATTTGGTACATGGTAGCTGCTCTTATTGTTACGTAGGCAGCTGCCTCCTCTAACCAGATCATAAAAATCCTGAAAATCAGCTATAGCTTACTGATTTCCTGTTTCTCCAGCTCCAGTCTGGCATGTAGTAATTAATATGTGTTGAAAGCACTCGTGTATTGTAGACTGAGTGAAAGCAGCTCCAGCTGAGACTGAGGTGGGAACGGGGAGGAAAAGTCGGGTGGCTTCAAGCAGCCTGTGGGGCTGAAAACACATCTTGCACTGGATGTTAAAAATCCATCCAAGACAGCTGGGTGTGTTTGCTTCGTGACGTTCATCCCTACTGTCGCCAAGCCCTTGGCCCTGCAGTGGGGAGGGTACACCTTACTTTTATGGAGGGAGTGAGGGAGCCCACCTGGCCTCAGCAGCCCCAAGTCTAGGAAGAGGGCAAAGCAAAGGAAAAGGTCAAGAAATGGGTCTGCAAGGAAGCTTCCAGGCCCCTTATTCAAATAACTGGGAGGTGAAACCAGTCTGGAAAGAGAGGCGGGAAGGAGGAGGAAAGTTGGCACTTATCTTTGTGAGAACGAAGTGCTGGGAGTTGCCGGCAGTTTTGTTTTTGTTTTTTGTTTTTGTTGGGGGTGGTGGGTAGCCAGGCTGCAATCAGGCAGCAATTTCGTATAAGAATTTCTAGTACAAAGCCTAAAGAACTCAAAAGGAAGGGACTTGAATGTCTCAGGCTCTAGTGATTTGTGCGATCTTTCTCTTCTCATCCTAAATAAATATTTGTTTTTATGCCTAATTTTATATTTGTAACTCTGTATTCTAGGAAAAAAAGATGCCCCAAATTGTATGAGTTTCTAAGAACATAAATCTTAGATGGGCCCCTGGGAAAGGCTGAGGGGTTAAGGGATAAAAACAAAGTGCCCATCTCCACATCCCCTAAGGGGTAGAGAGAGGACAGTCTCCTCTCAGAGAACCAGGATCTAAGCCCAGATGATAGCAACCTGGGAGGAATGTCACCATCCCTGAGCTTTGGCCCCCATATCTACCCACAGGAGAAAATGAATCAGGCTCCACTTTAAGCATCCTGCAGCTCTGATTCTGTGAAGAAGAAAGGCCCAGGGTCTGCATTCCCAAGAAAGTGGGGCCCTTGCACCCACGGTGGAGGAGGGTGCAGAGAGAGGCATCTTGGCTGGGACAGTTGGGCTCAGGGGCTGCCCTGTGCCCCAGATCAACTGCTTTCTCTTCCCAGAGGCCTTTGTTGTTCAATTCATTCCCACAGAGGTAAGTGCCAATGTTCCTCCTCCCCACCTCTCCTTCCAGACTGATTTTTGGCATTCAGGGACTCTGCTTCCAGTACTCTCTTATTCCCCACCTCCTTCTTCTCCACTCCATTCATCCCCATCTTCTCTCCCCAGCCTTCTGGAATAATGCTCAGAAAAGAAAAAGTTCTTCATAAACTCAGCATTTTATGAATTCGAGTTACTAGTCTCTGAGTGTTTCCTTTGCGGACGTTTTGTCTCCTCACCCCCTGGGGAGAAGCATGCTCCCCGAGGGCAGAAACATGTTTTACATATTATCTATCTCTGTGTTAGGTTCCAACAAGCCAAGCCATGAGGAGTTCTACCTCCAGGCCTTTGCCCACGCTGTTCCTTCTCACCCTCATCAAATCCTAACCTCCCCCCAAGGCACAGCTCTAAAGCCTGTCTGTTGACTGAATGAATCAACCAATCCATCAAGGTGAGAATGAAGGCCAGATTTCATGGACATAGATTCCATGTCTTTCATGAAGAGTTCCCTACAAAACTAACCCATCCCAGCCTCCTCTCAGGCTTCAGGGGAGTATACAAATATCTCTGGGGACAGGGGAAAATTAACCTCCTACCACATTCAGTCAATACCACATGACTTAGCACTTTATATAGTAAGAAGCAGCCTGGTGTTACAGAAGATGCTTGAACGAGGAATCGGCAGAGACTGACTACTGACTGCACACTGGCCCTGTTCCCTCAACGAACCATAGTTTCTCCTCTGTATCAACAATACCTGACCTGCTTACCTGAATGTGTTCTAAGGATCAGATAAGAAGACCCTGCTAGTGGCCACCACACCCGTGAATGGGCTGTTCTCACTTCAACTTTCCCACTGTGCCTTATACTATAAGGTCTAGGTCATTTCATCAGGGGCAAAGAAGTATGCATCAGCTGCACCCTCCTTGTCCCTCCCACCTCCAATGCCCTGAAGAAGAGGGTACATAGGAAATGCTTGTCGAGGAAGAAAGGTCACACCCCAGGCTCCACTGAGCCCTGTGACCTCACCGGCTCTCCTCGCCCTCCAGCAGCTTGCGGTAGGTGGCAATCTCAATGTCCAGGGCCAGCTTGATGTTCAACAGCTCCTGGTACTCTCGAAGCTGCCGGGCCATGTCCTGCTTGGCTCGCTGCAGGGCAGCCTCCAGCTCCTCCTGCTTGGCACGTGCATCCTTGAGTGCCAGCTCCCCATGCTCCTCAGCCTCAGCGATGGCAGACTCCAGCTTGGCACGCTGTGAGTAGTAGAGGAGCTGTGAGGTGGAGGCAGCACTCGACAGTAACTGCCTTCCTGCCTCCTCATCCTGCAGCGAGCACCTGGGCAATCTCCTTACTGGGCTTCATTGGCACCAGCCTATTTCCTCAATCACCAAAAGATCCCAAGGGTTAAAAACAGGGGTTCTCATACCCAATGCCTACGTTCCAATTCTGTCTTACTACTTATGAGATCTTGGAATGAATCAACCCTTCTAAGCCAAAGTCTCCTCTTTTCTATAATAGCAATAATCACAGCATCTACCTCATAAGGACATTGTGAGAATTAAATGAAGTAACACACGAGTCCTTGGCACAGTGTCTAGCACACAGTAAGTGCTTAATAAATGCTATTATGGAGGAACTCCAAAGCCATGGGAGCCAGGTTGAGTCCCCAGATTTCAGGCAGCTGATAAGAACCAAAAATCGCCTTCAAAACAGGAACCATATGGGATATAACTCTAAAAGCAACAAATGAGCAGGACAAACAAACAGAGACTCATGGACATGGACTACAGACTAGTGGTTACCAGAGGGCTATAGAGTAAGTGGTTACTAGTGGGGTAGGGAGGAGGAGGGGTGGGTAGATGGGGTAAAGGGGGTCAAATATAGCAGGGTAAGGGTAGAGTGAAGTGGGTAAAGGGGATCAAATATACGGTAGCTAAAGGAAACTGGACTTTGGGTGGTAAACACACAATAGAATATATAGATGTCAAATGATAATGTACATCTGAAAATTATATAATTGTATTAACCAGTGTTATCCCAATAAACTTATAAAGAAGGGAAGGAAGGAAGGAAGGAAGAAAAAGGAAGAAAGAAAGAAAGAAAGAGAGAAAGAAAGAAAGAAAGAGAAAAAGAAGAAAAAGAAAAAACAGGAACCACCGTGGAACCAGCTTGAAAACAGGAACTTGGAACAGAGAGTCACTGCTTGAAACCCCCAGACCTAATATGTATGATTAACTGTCCCTAGGTTTGGGAGGGGTGGTTATATGCACAATAGACCTGAGCAGTAGCTGCCACTTCCTGCCTGACATTAGTGCTCCCTCTGCTTGTGGCACCAGGGCCTATCTAGTCCCAGGCCTCATCTTGTCAGCTCAGAGGGCCCATTCCCTACCCCAGGGCTTTTCCTCCTTCCTTCTCACTGACCATTCCCTGCCCTCAGATCCTCTCACCTCAGCTCATGCACTCTGCCTTTCTTCCCAGCCCCGTCAAACCTTCCAGGAGGTCTTCTGATGCTCTCTGCCCCTCATCCACCTGTCAGTGCCTTCCCTGTCATGCTTCCCTTGGCCAAGGCCCATCCTACTGCCTCTGGGCCCCTTAACAGTGGCATACACTCCAACTCTGGGGCCCGGCTCTGCCCTGTTGTATGATAAGAGAACCAAATGTACCGGAAGCTGCAGGACTCCAGCAACTGCCATTCATTATTCTGTGCCTCCTCTACAGCCTGGAAGCTGGCTTGCTTCACCGGTGATTCATGGCCCTGCATCTGTGCCAGGAGGCAGCCTCCACCCTCCTATCAAGAGGCCAGCAGGGCTCCAAGGGGAGGACATTTCTAGGCAAATCACCCCCAGTCCCATGCTCCCAGCTCATCTGGAAGTGTCAGCTCTCTGAAGCTGCCACACAGTTCACCTTCCCTCCCTCTCCACTGCACACACCTGCTCAGGCTTAGCTGCCCCACCCACCCCATGCCTCAGCCAGGGCTTGAGAGACCCTTCCCTCATCAACTCCCTCCACACCAGCTTCACAACACATCTTCCTCTCAGTCTCTCATCTGAGACCTGTGCCCCAACCATGCTCCAGGTGCTGAGAAGGGAGGGGCAGTGAACCAGACAGATGGGATCCCTGCTGCTAAGGTATTTTTTATATTCCAGTGGAGGTAGGGGGCAATCGAAACTTAATTCATAAGACAAAACAATTTAGATAGTGATAGGTGCTTCAGAGAACTTCAGATAGACTGCAGAAAGAGTAGCTGGATGTTTGAGGAAGCCATCTCTGAGGTCTTTTATCCTAAACCCCAGGGATAGGAAAGGGGCAGTCATGTACAGAGCTGGGAGAACCACATTCCAGGCAGAAGGAACATTAAGTTCAAAATCCTTGAAGCATGAAGATGCTTGGCAAATTCAAGGTACAGGAAGTGGGCTAATATGGTCAGAGCACGGTGAGTGAGAGAGTGGTGGGGAGTGAGGTCAGGGTTGGGTGGGGCCTTATGAGCCACAGTAAGGGTTTCTGCTGGCTGCTGTCCCCCCACCCCCACCCCCCGTTTCACAACTGTGAGCTCCCAGGTATAGTATCTTGCACTCAGAGCTGGGTTCAAGGAGAGTACTCAGTACCAATGTGGTAACAAACGGTGGTTCTCTGGCCGGCCAGATTCCTTCCACAGGCTCTATGCCCAGCTAGGACACGTCTCCTCCCTTTGGCCTGAGCCAGACCCAGCCAAGAACATTCTGTCCTGGAGATCTTACAAGTGAGCCTGAAAGACTTCAGCTGTACCAGCCTCAGCTCTGGGGAGACTGGGGGAGGGAATGGGGGACCAGAGGCAGGGCTCATACCACAAGTGCCCACACACCTGGTTCTTGATGTTGTCGATCTCAGCCTGCAGCCTCTGGATGGCCCGGTTCATCTCTGCAATCTCATTCCGGGTATTCCGGAGGTCGTCTCCATGCTTCCCAGCCTGGGCCTGGAGGGTCTCAAACTGGAGGGGCCATACAGAGAAGTATGGCAGGGGGTGGGCAATGATTATGGGTGATTCATCCCTCTTCCCACCCAAGGAAGGCCTACGGTTGTGGGAGACAAGCCCTCTTGGCTTATCTTCCCAAGAAGGGACAGTATGACTCCCAGCAACCCTCGCCCAATGCCAGGAGACCAGACATTAGGCAGTGGGGTGGGGCAGGGGCTCAGTATTCTCCCAGCCAGGTCAGGGAGGACGAGGATGTCTCCCAGGGCCTATTCCCATTGATTCCGAGCCTTTTCTCATTCCCATAATGCCCTAGTGCTGGAGAATCACTGGAAGTCTGAGACCCTCGCCTGAGAGCCCCTCCTCAACACCACTCATTTCACAGATGAGGAGAATGAGTCCCAGGGAATGAAGGCACTGCCCAAGGACCA
>NW_011889252.1:210991-215447 GCF_000151845.1 Pteropus vampyrus
TAAGAGTCTGATGGGATTACAGCAGATAAAGTGACAGAGTGTGGTGAGCTGTGATGACTCCTGCTATGAGATACTGCTGGAACATGAGCTCTACTGTGAAGGGGATCTCTAGGGGGTAGGTAAAATAAGTCATATTCTGCCCTATAATGAAACATTCTGCAGCCTTTAAAACTGATGATATGGTTGTATTTGCAAACAGGGAACTATACCCATGGTATACTGTTACATGGAAAAAGTATGGTTCTATTTTCATTAAAATATATTTCTGGCTGTATATATGTACAAGAATAGTTCAAAAAGGTAGATAACAAGATGGTAAGAACAGGTATAGGTGACCTGTTTTCAATCTTATGCTTTACTTAATTTCCTGGGAATTTTTGCAATGAGTGTGTATTTCTTTCATAATGAGAAAATTACATATATATTTATATGCACACACACACACATATATATACACATACATATATATGCATATATATAATGTGTGATAAACATATGAAGACCTACCCTGAGATTAGAAGCACTCAAAGCAAGCTTCAAGGATCCAGCCCCTGAAATTAACACATGTGCAAATTCACTCTGAGGGGCTAAAGGGAGGCTGGATGTTCAGGCAAAGACTAGCCTGAACTGAGAGCTGTACTTAACCTCTCACATAATTATGTCCCAGACCAACCCTGCCAGATGACTAGCCACCCTATCTTCTGCCTAAGGCCCAAGGTACACAGTGATGGGAGTGGAGACGATTTTAAGTCCTGTGAGAGAAAAAGCTAGAAGCCCATGGCGAGCATGAGAGAGAAAGAATGAGATGGAAGGGAAGACAGACAGAGTGGCTGGTTGGTGGGCGGCCTCACACCCAGTCCTTCTGGGTGGAAACCCTCAGGCACTCCAGTCTCTCCTGCCTCAGGCCCCCTGCCCACCCCTCCCAGCCCACCTTTGAACACTGTCTTAGCCCTGGATTCCTTGGCTCCTTTCAGTCCCTCCCGATCCTCCTTCCAGACAAATGGTCATTCCATGTCTCTGGAAGGCCAACACTGACTGACCCCACCCTGCTCTGCTGCCACCAGCTCCTCCATCATGGATTCCTGAGTCCAGAAAGAATAAAGAGCAGGATAAAGGTACCCCCCAACACATAACACATATCTAGACTGGCCCAGAGGCAGACGGTGAACCAGATGGCACCCTGGTTAGGACATGTAGGACATGACATGTCTCCCACCCCTGAAGTCCTCACCATCTCATAGAAGGTCCTGAAGAAGTTGATCTCGTCATTCAGGGCATTCACCTTGGCCTCCAACTCCACCTTGTTCATGTAGGCATTGTCCACATCCTAAGGGTGGTGGTGAGAAGAGACAGAAAGATACCATGTCCTCAGTACAGGAACATTTAGCAGGGTAGGAGTATGCCAGTACTGTCCGGCCCACAGGGCTAACCACCACTGCCCTACCAAGAAACACATGGTTTTTCCAGGCTGCCTGACATGCCCATGACAGGAAGTTACCTCCACTGACCCCTCCCAGGCTGTGTGATGGACATCATCTCCATGTAACCCCAGGACTGGAGGTGCCTTTCTGGCACTGGTAACACAGAGCAGCCTGAAGCCCCAAACCTAGCACTTTACCAGTTCCTAAAGGCCTTGGTGGTTTGGACACACTCTTGGCTCTGCCACCTATTAGCTCTGTGAACAAATCACTTTGACTTTGTGAGCCTCAACTTCTCATCAGTCAAATAAGAGCATAAAATCATTCAGATTCCAAGACACTGCTCCCAGAGATGAAACATCTCAAGCTTAAATGTTTAATTTGCAGCATGGATGATTCCAATGCAGGGAGCCACAGATAACACCACATGGCCAGATTATGTCTAGGCCCCTTCTAGCCATGCCTTCCTGTGGTTAAACTTCTATGGGTAGAGCCCACTTTTACCTATCCCTGAATCTCCAAGGGCCCAGCACACTAGAGCAGACTGCATTTATGTGGATGGGCCTGGAATACTCAGCTGCTCAGTGAGTATGTGTTGAATCAGAATCTTAAATCAAGGCCCTCTAAGATATTTCTAAGGCCTTCCAACCTTGGCTCACTTTTCCAGGAATGAGGAACTCACTCTGCTTCAAGACAGCCCATTCCATTCATTCAGCAAATATTTCAGGTCTGCCATGTGCCACCCTTGTCTGTAATGAAGTGTTCTGTGGTAAAGCACTTCCTTATTTGGGGCTGAAATCTCCCTTACTAACCTTTATCCTTTGATATTAATTCTAACCCCTCCAGGCCCAGAAAGAAGTCTAGTAACTCGCCAGACACACACACACACACACACACACCGCACACACGCACACACACACACACACACACACACACACACACACACACACACACACACACACCGCACACACGCACACACACACACACACACACACACACACACACACACACGCTATGCTATAAGGGCTTGGCTTCTAGATCTCGTCTCCAAGCCCATCACTCCCTTCTTGTAGTCCCCAGACCAGACCTTGGTCACAAGTCCCTATTGGATGCTCAGGTGAGAGGGCCATGTGGTCCCCTGTCCCATGTATTCAGACAACAACCCTCCGCAATCCCTCCTACCTTTCCCTCTCACCTTTTTCAGCACCACAAACTCATTCTCAGCAGCCGTGCGCCGGTTAATTTCCTCTTCATACCTGCAGTGGAGGAAGACAGGGTGTTGGTGCAGCTTTGCCTTTATCCCTGCCTCAGATCCAGGTACAAAAATCTACCCTGCATCACCCTCACCCCCTCCACAATGGCACGCCTGAAAAACCAGGTGTCAGGTATAAAACCCGATGTCCCTGACATCTATACGGCTACTTCTCAGGCTTTCAGTCTTGGCCTGGGATGGGGTGGGGGGGTGGGGGGAGTTGAGGGATCAGGGAACATAGATGAATTAAAGGACAAAGGTTGCATATACTGGGAATGAGAAAGCAAATAATAAAAGTTGTGTTTATGGACTTCGTGTGGGGCCTGCACTGTTAGTCCTTCCCATGCAATAGCTCACAACAATCTTCTAACAACGATACGATGATTAGCAGGACAAGGGAACAAAGGCACGAAGAGGTAGAGTAACCTGTCCAGTCACTAAGCCGATAAGTGGCAAAGCCCAGACTTGAACCCTGGCACAGCCCTTAACTACTATCTAATCTCACTCACTGAGCAGGGAAGAGGGGGCCTGAAGGGGAGGAACCTTGTGGAATCAGGAAGAGGATGCATAAATTCCTGGAAGAACCAGGCCCCAACTAGATGGTCTAGCCCCATCTCCCTTCCATCCCTCTTTCTCCCAAGGAGCCAGCCCCACCCATAGGAAGATATCAGCAAAGCAGGGCACAAAGCAAAAGAGCACATGGGCCTAACCCAGTATTTATTTGGAAAATTTAATTAAAAGGTGTCAGCAAGAGGAACTCGCAGTGCCCGAGAGCTGCTGGGAAGCAACGGGAACAACATGGGGCAACTGGAGTGGGGAGAAGGATGCTCGGGCAGGCAGAGCCCCTCCAGGAGCCCAGACTCCCAAGGTCCCACTCCCTCAGGTCCTACAGAATAGTTACAGAAATCTCCTTGAGCAGCAGTCCCCACCTTTTCAGCACCAGGGACCAGTGCTCCTACGAGAATCTAATGCCTGATGATCTGAGGTGGAGCCGAGGTGGTGATGCTAGCTCTGGGGAGCCGCTGCAAAGACAGATGAAACTTTGCTCCCTTGGCTGCCGCTCACCTCCTGCTATGCGGCCCAGTTCCTAACAGGCCACAGACCAGTACCAGTCCACATCCTGGGGGTTGGGGACCCTGTCCTTGAAGCTGGCTGTCCACCCTTGCCACAGCACCGTGCCAGGAGGTCACTGGGCAGCTGCACCCAGAACCCTCCCTGGGCCCTTTCCAGCCCCTCCTTCAGTCCCAGCCCACAGCTCAGCTTGGCTCCACAGGAAAGGGGGGTATGTGTGCCTACATATGCATATGCACATGATATCAGGGGTTTGTGTGTTGCCCAAGGCCTTCCCTGCCCTGTACCTGTCTGGTTCCACCTGCTGTGTGATTTATACTGTTGACTATTGCCCTAGGGAAGTGGGGGATGGACACTCTCCACAGAGGCCTTTGTTTATTCTACCTCAGGTCAGAGCCAGTATCCCTACTCTGGCTTAGTCATGTACCTCCAGGCAGAGCACAGAACTCACTCACTATCCCCAATGCCCAGCCCTAGCCTCAAGCTTTGGTTTCTATTCAATGAGAAAAGAGAACTCAGTGGGCACCTAAAAGGCCTGTCCTCAAAATCCCAGCTTTCCTGGCCCCTGTACTCCTTGCCCCTCCTGGCAGCCTCCCTTCTGGTTCCTACCCTGCCCAGACCCGCCCCTCAAGTTTCTGCAACCTCTCCCTCAGCTCACAATGATCATTCTCTCTTTTTGCTTCTTTCTAGCCCAAACTGGTACCATGACTCCTCC
>NW_011889252.1:215497-227800 GCF_000151845.1 Pteropus vampyrus
TTCCAGCCCCTCCTTCAGTCCCAGCCCACAGCTCAGCTTGGCTCCACAGGAAAGGGGGGTATGTGTGCCTACATATGCATATGCACATGATATCAGGGGTTTGTGTGTTGCCCAAGGCCTTCCCTGCCCTGTACCTGTCTGGTTCCACCTGCTGTGTGATTTATACTGTTGACTATTGCCCTAGGGAAGTGGGGGATGGACACTCTCCACAGAGGCCTTTGTTTATTCTACCTCAGGTCAGAGCCAGTATCCCTACTCTGGCTTAGTCATGTACCTCCAGGCAGAGCACAGAACTCACTCACTATCCCCAATGCCCAGCCCTAGCCTCAAGCTTTGGTTTCTATTCAATGAGAAAAGAGAACTCAGTGGGCACCTAAAAGGCCTGTCCTCAAAATCCCAGCTTTCCTGGCCCCTGTACTCCTTGCCCCTCCTGGCAGCCTCCCTTCTGGTTCCTACCCTGCCCAGACCCGCCCCTCAAGTTTCTGCAACCTCTCCCTCAGCTCACAATGATCATTCTCTCTTTTTGCTTCTTTCTAGCCCAAACTGGTACCATGACTCCTCCAAGGAGTCAGGGGCCCAAAATTCAAGTCCCAGCTCTCCCAATGATCTGCTGTGTAATCCGGATCAAGTACCTGAAACTCTCTGGTCTCTAATTCCTCACCTGAAAAAAATGAAGCTGTTCTAGGATCGTGCAAGTTCTGAAGCACATCCATCATAGGACACCTTCTGCCCTACTCTCTTGGGATCGTGGCCAGACACCCAAAGGGAAAAGAGCAGGTCAAGGCTGGGACAAGGTATATTACTGGGAGTAATTCAGGAGAAAAGACCAGAATGACTTGGAAACAGCCCTCAGGAACACAGAGGAACTAGGAGAGGCAGGGAGTGTTAGTCAAGACCCTCGCTTCAGAGGTTACTGCACTGAGCAGCGGCACCCTCTGACCCCTAACCCAGAGGGGACTTGCAGAGGGCCAACTGATCGGGGGTTAGGGTGGCCCAGGACATGGATCCCCACAGGTGGCACTGGGGGTCAGTACTTATTCTTGAAGTCTTCCAAAACATCCTGTGTGCTCCGCAGCTCCACCTCAAGGCGGCTGCCATCCAACTGCAGGGCTTCAAGCTGCTTGCGCAGGCCAGCAATATGGGCTTCAAAGATGCCCGGGAGGGAGCTGCTCTTGGCCGACTTCTGCTCCTGCAGCAGTGCCCACTTGGTCTCCAGCAGCTTGTTCTGCTGCTCCAGAAACCGCACCTAGAAGAGAAATGGAGGAGAAAACTTATGAGGGGCAGACCGTGTCTCCCACGGGGTTGAGAGAGTCTTCAGCCATCCAGCAGAGCCCAAGCTCCCACTGGATGTTCACCCCAACCTGAGCCCTCAGTCTTTGGCCCTCTCCTTCTGGAAACCCACCCAGAGCAAGCCTCTTCCCCAGGATTCTGTCTTGGGTGTCTTACAGAGTGACCAAGGGGTCAGGTGTACCTGGTTCGTGGATGTGTTTTTGCAATTGTGCTTTAGGGTCTCCTCCCTCCTGTGCTTCCCATCACATTACAGGTGATCTTCTCCCCTTCCCTCTTTGAAGGGATTCCCCCTTCCTGTCTGTGTCCCAGGCCTGACTCAGCTCCCTCCTTTCAGGTTGGTATCTGTCTCTTCCTTAGTGTCCTCTCTTCCCTTTCACTTTCCTCCAGCAAGGCCTCAGGATAGGGTGCTACAATCCAGTCAATGTAAAATGAGCCCTCGGGCCCAAAAGGCCCATAAAGACCCAGTATGACTGGAGGTGGGAAGCAAGCCTCAGAACCAGCAAGTCAGGGCTGCAGGACCTGAGGGGCTGCAGATAGTGAGAATAAGCAGCTCTGCTCTCAATCCCTCAACTCCCATCCCTTTGAGATCCAAACAGCCAGGAAAAGCTCCTTCCAAATGGCCCTCAGTGCCCCCTCCCTGCCCCCAGATGGGCTGTCTCCAAAGTCGGGTATAACCTCATTCACCTCCAACCACCAAAAGGAAGCTGGAGGACCAGGTAGGGTGGGGCGGGTGTGGCCGGAAGTCTCCCTCTCTCCCTCCAGCCCTTTGTTTCCAGCATCTGCTTCAGAGTAGACAGTGTGTGGGTAAGGGGGTCTCCTCAGCCCGGAAAGGCATGTAACCCCTCCCCCATCTCTGACTCCACAGAGTCCCCTCGCAGAGAAGGGGGCCCAAAAAGAGAGGAACTCCTGGCACTGGCCAGCGCACCAATCCTCCCAGCGCCTAGCCCACGTGCAGTCAGGGCTGAGTGGCTGCTGCGACCTGGAGCACGGCGTGGCATGCCTTGGGCAGGTTGCCGTGGGCTCACCTTGTCGATGAAAGAGGCGAACTTGTTGTTGAGGGTCTTGATCTGCTCGCGCTCCTCCTGGCGCACCTGCTGGATGGAGGGGTCGATGTCCACCTGCAGCGGGGCCAGCAGGCTCTGATTGATGGTGACCTGGTGGATGCCGGCGCCCACCGGGCCCCCGTACGCGGAGTGAATGGCCACGCGCGGCCGTGAGGCTCCCAGGCCGTAGAGGCTGCTGCCTCGGGTGCGCACGGAGCTCAGGCGCACCTGGGCACCGCGCCCCGGGACGGCGGCGGAAGGCGAGCTGAAGACCTGGGAACTAAAGTGAGTGGACATGCCGGCTGCACTGTTGGACCTAGCGGCGAGCGAAAGAAAACCGAACTTGCTGACCTCCAGGGGACCCGGCGTCTTTTATCCGCTAGGCGCGGGCCGATCGGTTTACACAGGTAGGGGCGGAGCCGACTGCCCGCCACCTTCCTCTGATCTCTATTCCACCCCCAACCCCCGCCACGGCCCCTCCCCGGGCCGCGCTTCCGCCCTCGGCACCGCCTACCCGACCCAGGCCCAGGCTTTCCGTCCAAGCCGGAACTGTCCGGAGTAGGAGGGAAGGCCGAAGTTCCCCAGAGCCCCTGATGCAGGCGGACGCAGAGGATTGGAAGACAGCGGTCTGAGCCGATCTTGTAAAAGTGGAAATTCTCCAGTTTCAGGGAGGTGATATCTCCAGGCGCCAGCCCCAGGAGAAGTGCAACATTTCAACGTAAAGATAATAAAACTGTCTACTAGGCCCTGTTTGATCTGAGAGTTCCCCGGATACATTTATCTTTGTACAAAACGTTAACAGCTAACTTCTGCTTCTTGTAATCTGCTTATCCAAGGATGTAGTAGGAGGCTTTATAAGCTGCCTCCTCTGGAAGCTCGGGGCTGATCTCCTCTAACCCTGCGTGGTAGAGAGTCAGTCGCTGGCCGGCTAATAAAGGCTCATAATTAATCTCAATTGGCTCCGTGGGTCTCAGAATCATTTGCGCCACAACAGTCTGAACCGGGTTCAGTCAGGGAAGGCTTCTTGAAGGGGCCTTGGGGAATGAGTGAAGAATATCCAGATTCCTGAGGCCAGAGCACAGCCATTAGCCGTAAAGTTTGGCGGAAAGGATGGACGAAAAAGTTCTAGTCCAAGAGTCAGACCCCATCCTCCCTCCCAGACTACTGAAAGCCAGAAAGGCATTCCCTAACTGCCTTCCTCCCCCCAAATGCATCTCCTCCTTGACAGATCAACTCAGTTCTTGAGTTATCTGACGCCAGGGTGAGCCTGGCATAGCTGGTTTCCCTGGCCACATGCCCCTATACCTCATTTCTAAAGAGAAGCTAGGCTGATTGGGGCATGACCCCTCTTCTCACTCCCCTCCTCCCCACTCCAGTAGGTATGTGAGGCCCAGAGGCCCCTGAGAATGGTTGCGCTAGGCCTGAGCTTCCCCACCCTTGAATCACATTCCTGACCATGTATTTCATTTACCCCTGTAGAGAAAGGGGACACTTGTGTGTATTCGGAGCACTTCATGGACGTCTGTATACTTCTGTGGAGCTTCACTGCATGCACACCCTAGACATATGCCGTGTGCATGTCTGTGAACGTTCTTACACAAGTAGGAGTCTATGTTCAGGGGGAGAGGGTGTCTCTGGATACGCAAATGATCACTTTTGAGTGCACATCTACGCGTGAGCTTGCATCTGTACTCAAACACTCCTCCTCATCCCCCACCCTTGCCATTTTTCTGTTTAAAGGTCCTCAGCAGTCTCAGACCCAGCCCAAGACAGGGATAAAAATTGAACTAAACAGGGAACTCTGAACAGTGAGACAGCTAAGCACCGGCCTCCCTTCCAAGTAGCCTCCAGTCACACATGCCACACCCTCTGCACCATTGTGGCTATTTTCCCCAGACCTAGCTTGTTCTCCAGGGGTAGCCCTGAGGAGCCTTTGGAAAAGATAGCTGACAAACTTGTTGTCACCTTTAGCCACCTCTAGCCCCACCAATGAGCTGACCAGGTGGTCACCTCAGACCAAGCTCTTTTCATGTCAGTGAGGCAAGAAGGACTTCTGTAAGCCAGCCCCTCCTCAGAGATCTCCCACGCCCCTTCCCTTTCCTCTACTCCTTGTTGGTGAGGCTGCTCAGGCCAGAGGCCGAGGAATACCCAAGGACCTAAAGTGCTATCTGCTGCAGGGTGTGTGTGCACATGTGTGCGTGTATGTGCGTGTGAGAGAGAGAGTGAAAGAGCACACATGCGAGAGAGCAGGAGGTGAGATTTAACTTTGAATTCTCAGTCGCAGCTTGAAGAGCATACAGATTTCCTGGCCCCATGATATTTGCAGTCAGGGGAATCCCACTTCTCTCCTACCCCCTACCCCCAGGCAGGCAAGAGACCCATTATTTAATTTCCACAAACTCACATGTGCATGCACACGTGTATGCACGTGCACGCGCACACACACACACACACACACTCCAACTTCCTTACCCTTCAGGGCTCATCCTCAATTCTTTTTTCTTACTACCTCCCACCCCAGCCTCCTACCCCTCCACCCCGCAACCCCACCAATATTTTGCTGCTGGCCTCTCCTGCCCGCTCTGACTGCAGCCGCCTATAGGATCTGCCCTCTGGAGGCCATGCCCTGCCCACACCAGGAAGTCCTCCCAGCCCTCCACTTCTCCCCTAGAGCCTGACCTGAGAAATCTTTGGCAGGGCACTGCTGTTGACCTGCCTTGCAACCCTAAACAAGTTATTGCCTCTTCCTGAGCCATGGTTTCTTCACTAGAGATGAAATCCCCACGTTCCTAGGACAGAGGGAGCTGGAAGGACATTGCAAAGGGGAAAAGGTCTGTGGGCTTTTTAGAACCAGGCCTAAGCCTCCCCTTGAGCAATATTTCCTCATTCCAGGGCCTGCCCGGTATCCGCCCCTTGGCCTCTCCATCCTCTTCCGGAAGCATTCCTGGTGGCTCCAGCCCTTGCCAATCTCCTCCTGTCTCTGCATTCATAGGCGGGCACCATGAGCCCACTCAGTGCCAGGCTGCACACGTAAATACCCTCTGGAGGGCTTCGCAAGAAGCTGTCAACACAGAGAGACCAAGGATCAAACTCCTGTCCCGCTAGAGTGCACAGTCCAGTGGTTCATCTAAACTCAGGCTCCCACCCCAGCCCATGCTTCTGCTGGCCTCACAGAGACCACCTTAGGAGATTCTGGGCAGAATCTAGAGACTAGTTAATCCCACAAAGCCTTTGCCTGCCCCAAAGTCTTACTCTCATCTCTGTAGTGTTCTGTCTGTCCGTCCGTCCGTCCGTCCATCCGTCTCTGTCTCTCTGTCTATCTGTCTCTCTCTCACACACACACACACACCCAGCCCTGCCAGGCACATACTCACTTATTCTCCTCCCAGTCTCCACCTGGCTTTCCCCTCTGGACCCAACTATGAACAAACAAGCACCCCCAGGTCCTCAGCTCTGCTTGGCTTCACTAAACCTGCCCTGATGCTGTGGTCCCATAGCCCTTGCAGGTTGAACTGGCTGCTACTCTCCAGAGAGAAGGAGGAGACATTCTTTTTGGCTCCCTCCTGCACTTTCAGAACCATTACTCATTGTCCATCCCCTTAAACATAGCCTCTGACTCCTAAAGAAAAAAAAAACTCATAATTTGTTTTTACTGTTTGTTTGAATCCAAATGCTTGTAATCATAACAAACGCCTATGGAAAACCATGAAGAAATAAAATGGAGTCACAGTGGTCAAGCTGCTAAATTATTAAAATCGGGTAGGCTGGGGCATGGAGAAATGATTCTATTCTTGCTTTAACTAGCCTAGGAACTTAAACTTTTGGACTTTAAGTTGTATGCCAGTACCTAGACATACCTAAATTCTGTAGATAAACCTCTGAAGGACTTAAGAAAGAGTGTTTATGTACTGGAGATGTATATATCTCTTATAGATAACCACTTGTCATGCTAAAGAAAGAATCTTTCATTATCCAGACAACCTGGCATCCATTATTCAATCCACAAAACATCTGGATGATTACCATCCTGAGCCAATCCATGGGCTAACAATGCAGGATTGACTTTTTTTCAAACGAGTGCTTTTTACTATAAAAAGTCTCAGACTTTTCTTTCTCTCTCAAAACACTCTGGGTATTGTCTAGTTATGTTTCTGATTTGCAAATCTTAAGACCTTTGACTAAATCTTTGTCATTGATTCTTAGGCAAAGCCTCCTGACTCCTTTGAGCTTGTTCAACAAGCCATTTAATATTTCCGCGTGGAATGTAATAATCTAGAGAAAGAGTCAAATGATGTGTCAGAAAATAATAAATGGAGCCAGAGCTGCCATGTCAGAGGAACTGCCTTACATGTCTTATGCCTCAAATCTTTGAAATGCTGAAACGGGGAAAATAACCTTTGGACTGGGACTAAAGAAAGCAATCTTGTTTGCAAAGACAACAAGAAAGCAAGTATTATGACTCCTTGACTGATGATCACCAGACTGAAAATTAAAAACATTGTTTGTAATTAGCATCACTATATTCTATTATCTGCACCAATAGTAATGCCTTCCTTCTATTGATGTAATTGTTCCCCTTTCTTTTCTCATAAATACCCATTGCCTTTGTCTCCTAATCAGAACACTGGGCTCCTGGGCTCCTGCCTGAATCGGTGTGTCCCAAATAGCTATTCTTATTGATCTCAAATAAATGTTTAGTCTCTCATTTTGAAAGACCTTTTATTTTCAGGTTAGTAAACGAAAGGCGAGGAAGCAACATATATAACAGCCGACAGGCTACTTTTCTGAATAGATGAATCCGTAAGAAAGAGACAATTGCAACTGGAAAGTGAGCAACAGACATGAAGAATGCGAGCTATAGGTTATATAGTGCTTACTTTATATGTGCCTGTCACTTTGCATCTATTTACCCATGTAGTTCTCACAATAACTCTAAAGCATAGTGTGTGTTATTATTCCCATTTTAAGAGAGGAAACCAAGGCAAAATACATTTTAGTAAATGGCGCAAGATCACATGGCTGGCAGGTAAAAAAGCCAGGACTTGAATCTTGGCAGTTTGAGCCTCCAGATTACTTACAGAAAAGGAAAAGAAAGAAAAAAATTAAATAGCAAATAAAAAATGTTCAACCTCATTCAAAGAAATACAACAAGAATAGCAATGAAAAGCCATTTTCTCCTGTCAGATTGCCAAAGACTAAAAAGTTTGAGAACAGTGCTGGTGGGTGTGTGGGTAATGGAAAGTTTTGTCCTTTGTTCATGTGTCATCAATTGGTGCATCCTCTTTAATTTATCCAAATTAAAGACATTTGTCCTTACCTCGATAAACAAAACAAATACGCTTGTCTTTAACCAAGTCCTTCCACTGCCAGGAACTTATCCTACATATGTTCTGATCAAAAGTGTACACATATGTGTGCTATCTGCTGCCACTATTTTATATTAGTGAAAAACAGGAAACAACATAAATGCCCATCAATGGGAAGTGATTAAATGAATTGAGCTACATACATTCAGAAGAATGATATTTATTGAAAAGAATAAAATCCCATATATACTGATTGAGTTTTTACCTTTATACATTGATTGCGTAAATGTATTTTATGCAATTTAAAAATTCCTACAAGGTTCACGCCATCCAGCTATACCATGTGTAACCCCCTTCTCTGTGGCTGGTCCCTGCTGGCCCCGGAGTCACCTCCTGGCCACTCCCTCATACTCACCAGGGGCTCTGTCTGGCACCTGGTTCCTGGAGCCCCTCTTCACCCCAGCACCCTCACTCTCCAGGTAGGTAACCCACCCAGAATCTTAGCCTGATCATTCCTTAGCTCCTCAATTCTAATGAATTTCACTTTCATCATTTTTCTCTTGTCTCTGCTCATGGCCACACTCTAGACCCTAAAGTGTGCCATCTCTGAAGTCTTAAGCTCTGATCTCACACCACAAGACCATTCGTCATCCTCCTACTCTTGGCAGACGTGTTCTTCAGCCACACCAGCATTCCCAGTCCTGAACCCAATTATTCCATTCTCTCCCTGCCCACCACCCTCCTTTCGACACATTAAACACTAAACTCTCTGCTCAAGCTCTAACCTGCAGAGCATCCATGAAGGAAAACATCTCCTGTAGATCTAGTGTCACCACCAACTCAGAGTCCCCAAGCTCAGCTGCATCCTCTTTGCTACTGGGCACTTCTCTCTGCCTTTGCTCAATAATCTCTCCCAGTCCTGGTTGCTACTGCAAAGCTTCTCTACTCTCTTCTTATCCCCCACCCTACACCCAGCACCCTCACTCTCAACAAAGTATCAGAGCATTCTTTTTCACTAAGAAAATCAAGGCCATTTGGTAAAAACTCCCACCCAAACTTAGCTCCCCACGTGCCCTTTCTCCCTCCCTCCAGGCTCTGGGGACAGGCTGTCTATCCACCTGTGCCCTGGACACCAGCCTTGCTCCCCTCCTCAGATATAATATTCTGTTCCACTCATTGGTCACCACTTCCTGGCACTGTCACTCCCTCTTGCTCCCCTCCCTCTGACTGCCTTCTCATTTGTCTGCATGCACTTTCATTGGCGCTGTTGGGGTAGAGAAGCAAGATGTCAATGAGCTGAGGCTTGAATGAGGTGAGGACATGGAAACAGAGGGTGCCAACTAAAATTTCTCATGAAGCTTGGCAGTAAAGGAAAGTGAGACAGGAAGTTAGCATGAATGGAAAGCAAGCTAAAGGAAAAAGATTGTTGTAAGAGAAAGAGATTTGAGCACAAGGCTTGGCAGAGGAAAAGGAGTTAGACCATAAAGAGAGATATCAAATATGGGGCAGGGGGTGGGGGTGCTAATTAATGGAGCAAGGGAGTGGGGAATGGAGGATGGGCTTAAGAGCCCAGGAGAGGCCAGCTTTGGTACAGGGGAGAAACATCTCTATGTCTATGGAAGGAAGGAGTTAAGAATGGACAAGGATATTCAAAGGTGGGCAGAGGAGGTTAGTTCAAAGAAAGTTCTACAGACTCTATGAGAATGGCTAGTTCTGCTTCCAGGGATGATAACATACATTTCATCAGGCTCTTCTGAGCTAATTCTCTATACCCTGTGCATTCTCTGGTCTCAGTCTGATGCACGACAATGACTCTCCTTAACAGAGATCAGCAGTTCCCCGGGAAACCATGCAGCACCAGGTGAAAGGCGTGGACTCTAGTTCAACCCGAACTGCTCCTTTCCAGCTAGCTACACAGCCTTGTAGCTAATCTCTGTGTGACTCCATTTCTTCTTCTGTAAAATGGGGAATTAATAGTGTCTATCTCATGGGTTCTTTTAAGTGTTGAAGAAGATAATGTTATAAAATGTACTTAAGACCCAATAAATGGAAATTGTTTCTGTTGTTGAAGTTATTGTGGCAGATGACCACTGGAACATCTGCCACGCTCACGGAGAGTCTCATCCTCTCCTTACTGGTAAAAGCCCAAGGAGCCTGGGATTCGAGATGCTGTCTTCCTCAGTCTGTTGTTTATTTGATGACTGTGCTCCTGGGAGGTCTGCAGGGTTGTACATTATCTGTGGCAGTGCTGCCACCTGCACCCTGCTCCTATCTCCCCATCCCTGTGGTTCTGGGCTCTCTTTCCTGCACACTGGCAGTCCTCAAGCTTCTCTTTCAGGCCCTCCACATCCTGGCATTTCCCATGTATCTACTGAACTTCATGTGCTTGTGGAACTGGACATGCAAAAAATGGTTCCCTTACTTCTTAGTGAGGTTCGGTGTGACATACAATGAATAGATGGCAAGCAAGAATGGGGAGCTCTTCAGCAACCTACAGGAGTTTGAGGGCTCCTCCGGAAAGCTGTCCCTGCTGGAGGTGGGCTGTGGCACCGGAACCAACTTCGAGTTCTATCCACCTGGATGCAGGGTGACCTGTATTGACCCCAACCCCAACTTTGAGAAGTTCTTGATCAAGAGTGTAGCCAAGAACCAATACCTGCAGTTTGAGCGCTTTGTGGTGGCTGCTAGAGAGAACATGAACAGGTGGCCGATGGCTCCGTAGACGTGGTGGTCTGCACCCTGGTCCTGTGCTCTGTGGAGAACCAGGAGCAAATCCTCCGGGAGGTGTGCAGAGTGCGGAAGCTGATGAGCTGGGAGTGGGGGAAAGGGAGGTGGGAGAGACCCATCTTCATTGTGTGCTTAGCTGGATACCTGTGGACTTCAGGCATAGCTCTCACTAAGGGTGACCTCAGGCAAATCACATCAATCATTCCTTTATGAATTATTCATAAAACAAATATTTAGAGAATGTGGACTAAGTACACCAATACAGTATTTCTGGAGTGAGAAATCAGTCTCAGAGAGATTGATTAGATGACTTGCACAAAGGCATGTAGCTCACAAAAGTAGTAGAGACAGAACTAAAATTTAGGTGCCTTAACTTCTTCATTCCCAGATCATGACTTAGCAATGTGTTGCTGAATCCCCATAGAAATATTTTTGTTGTTGAAAATTGTTTTTAAGTTCTATCTCATTTGTTCCATTAAATTTTTCTCAGTAGTAGGCACTGTTCTGATTGTCCAAATTTGTGTCCTTCCTTCAGGCTGGCAGCAAATGGGCAGGTAGGCAGGACTCTCGTGTCTGAAGAATGGGGAGAGCCTCTAGGTTCTTTGTGAGCAGATAAGGACAATTTTCTCCCAGCTCAAGCAAACAGAGTGGATCTTCCTTAAAGCAGCCTTTGTCAGTAGGTTTCTGAGACTTCTCTCCAGTCTTTTTGCAGAGTGGCCATGGCTGAGTCCTTTCCTTGTCCTGAGGTAGTGGATCTACCTGCTTAGGTGCCTCAGGGGGTCTTGGTTCTGCTCAACAAACGTTTCCCCCAGGCTTTTGAGAACTCCCTCCAGGTTCTAAGATGTGTGTTCTCTGTGCTCCAGCAAAACACCAAACTTTCCCACCCACCCTCCTTAGCTTATTAGCTTTTTATCCTATTAATTGAATATCCCAGCAGAACAATGAGAAGAAGAGTCACTCTTCTCCACTTCAGCCACCATTTTCCCAATAGGCCCTAGATATAGACGAATGGATGGATAGACAGATGGACGGATGGACAGACAGATAGATAAGAATTTTATCTAAGTTATACATATGCATGGTTTAAGAGGCAAACCACAAGCTCGTGATGAAAAATAGCAGGTCTCAGCTACACACAACTCCTACTCCCCAAAGGCTCCCCGAAATTCAAGTTTTAACCTTTATTTTTAAAGTTTATATACATTATACAAATAGGATGTTTATACTGCTACTAATTCACTTTTTTCGTTTAGATGTTGACTTCTACATATTGACTTCCCACTCTGGAAAGTGAGAATTTACTTCTTACCACCCCATGGCCACCACATTTCCCATCTCCCTTCCTCTTAATAGAATTATTTCTTTAATTGCTATTCACTGCTGAGCCATGTAGTATATACTTCACTTACTTTTTGAACCATGCAATATACTTCCTTACTTTTGGTTTTTCCCAGATTTAATAATTGTCTATATATCTCCATACAGACATATAGATGTAGATCCCTAAAGGATCTCGCACTCTCCCTCATTTGTCTTAACCTCTCAGTATGGTCAAGCATGTTAAATAGTCTATTCATTTCATCACCGGAAGTCATTTTTTCGCAGGCTTTCTCCCAGGTTCCCATCCGGACTGTGTGCTCCCTAGACCTGCTGCATTGCTTTCATCTTGGGATCTCCCTTAATTATCATCCAAGGAACTCCCTTCTTTTCTCTTTTGCACTGGATTCCGTGCTTCTTACATTCATTCTATCTTTTCCTCTTTCTTAGTTTACCCCTAATTTTAAGTAAAGCATATCTTGTGGTAGCTTTCTGAGAAAGGTGATGTAAATGTGTTTAGAAAATGCACGTCTGAATATTCTTTATTCTCAAAACTAATTCATAGTTTGCACAGCTGTAGAATTCTGAGTTGGAAAATGTTTTCCCTCGAAATTTTAAAG
>NW_011889252.1:227850-235462 GCF_000151845.1 Pteropus vampyrus
TCCTCCGGGAGGTGTGCAGAGTGCGGAAGCTGATGAGCTGGGAGTGGGGGAAAGGGAGGTGGGAGAGACCCATCTTCATTGTGTGCTTAGCTGGATACCTGTGGACTTCAGGCATAGCTCTCACTAAGGGTGACCTCAGGCAAATCACATCAATCATTCCTTTATGAATTATTCATAAAACAAATATTTAGAGAATGTGGACTAAGTACACCAATACAGTATTTCTGGAGTGAGAAATCAGTCTCAGAGAGATTGATTAGATGACTTGCACAAAGGCATGTAGCTCACAAAAGTAGTAGAGACAGAACTAAAATTTAGGTGCCTTAACTTCTTCATTCCCAGATCATGACTTAGCAATGTGTTGCTGAATCCCCATAGAAATATTTTTGTTGTTGAAAATTGTTTTTAAGTTCTATCTCATTTGTTCCATTAAATTTTTCTCAGTAGTAGGCACTGTTCTGATTGTCCAAATTTGTGTCCTTCCTTCAGGCTGGCAGCAAATGGGCAGGTAGGCAGGACTCTCGTGTCTGAAGAATGGGGAGAGCCTCTAGGTTCTTTGTGAGCAGATAAGGACAATTTTCTCCCAGCTCAAGCAAACAGAGTGGATCTTCCTTAAAGCAGCCTTTGTCAGTAGGTTTCTGAGACTTCTCTCCAGTCTTTTTGCAGAGTGGCCATGGCTGAGTCCTTTCCTTGTCCTGAGGTAGTGGATCTACCTGCTTAGGTGCCTCAGGGGGTCTTGGTTCTGCTCAACAAACGTTTCCCCCAGGCTTTTGAGAACTCCCTCCAGGTTCTAAGATGTGTGTTCTCTGTGCTCCAGCAAAACACCAAACTTTCCCACCCACCCTCCTTAGCTTATTAGCTTTTTATCCTATTAATTGAATATCCCAGCAGAACAATGAGAAGAAGAGTCACTCTTCTCCACTTCAGCCACCATTTTCCCAATAGGCCCTAGATATAGACGAATGGATGGATAGACAGATGGACGGATGGACAGACAGATAGATAAGAATTTTATCTAAGTTATACATATGCATGGTTTAAGAGGCAAACCACAAGCTCGTGATGAAAAATAGCAGGTCTCAGCTACACACAACTCCTACTCCCCAAAGGCTCCCCGAAATTCAAGTTTTAACCTTTATTTTTAAAGTTTATATACATTATACAAATAGGATGTTTATACTGCTACTAATTCACTTTTTTCGTTTAGATGTTGACTTCTACATATTGACTTCCCACTCTGGAAAGTGAGAATTTACTTCTTACCACCCCATGGCCACCACATTTCCCATCTCCCTTCCTCTTAATAGAATTATTTCTTTAATTGCTATTCACTGCTGAGCCATGTAGTATATACTTCACTTACTTTTTGAACCATGCAATATACTTCCTTACTTTTGGTTTTTCCCAGATTTAATAATTGTCTATATATCTCCATACAGACATATAGATGTAGATCCCTAAAGGATCTCGCACTCTCCCTCATTTGTCTTAACCTCTCAGTATGGTCAAGCATGTTAAATAGTCTATTCATTTCATCACCGGAAGTCATTTTTTCGCAGGCTTTCTCCCAGGTTCCCATCCGGACTGTGTGCTCCCTAGACCTGCTGCATTGCTTTCATCTTGGGATCTCCCTTTATTATCATCCAAGGAACTCCCTTCTTTTCTCTTTTGCACTGGATTCCGTGCTTCTTATATTCATTCTATCTTTTCCTCTTTCTTAGTTTACCCCTAATTTTAAGTAAAGCATATCTTGTGGTAGCTTTCTGAGAAAGGTGATGTAAATGTGTTTAGAAAATGCACGTCTGAATATTCTTTATTCTCAAAACTAATTCATAGTTTGCACAGCTGTAGAATTCTGAGTTGGAAAATGTTTTCCCTCGAAATTTTAAAGGTATCCATTGTCTTCTAGCTGCCTGAAACCATTCTAACTTTAGATTCTTTATATGAAAACTTTTTTCTCTTCTCTATAAGTTTGTAGAATCTTCTCTGTCTCCTGTGAAATGACTTGATGAGATCTGTTGAGTATTTAATGGGTCATTTCCATCTGCAAACTCATGTCCTTCAGTTCTGGAAAATTTTCTGGGATTATTTCTTTGAAATATTTTCTCTTTCTTTTTGAAAATATTAATAAGAGGGAGACTTTTTCTTTCAAAATTTCTGTCCTTCTACTTATTCTCTGCTTCCTCCAGATGTTTTTTCCTGTTTATTGACTGAGCTCCATTTCTAATGTTGGAAACTCTTCTCAGATAACAGCCATGGATGGATACTCACATTTCCAGAGGTAGCACTAAAAGCTGGTTGGGAGCTCCATGAACTTAGATGGGGTATGTCAACATTGGACTCACTATAATGTGGGCTAGCTGAGTTGTTCACATGGAGAAATCCCACTGTTGATGTTTTGGGTCTTTCCTTTGAAGCTGGTCAGAAAAATCTTCCAAATCTCTCCCTGGGATCTATAAGCCTGGCTTTTCTAGCATTCTGTAAACAAATGAGAGAAGAGGGCTGGGGGTCTCAGCATTTAAATAGTAAACTTTCTCTTAATCCCCATCTTTTCAGCAAGGTAAAATGCCCTACTGTGCCTTGTTACAAAGATCCTCTATTTAACCATCTCCAGAGAATAAACCTCGAATCTTCTGCTGAGGTGGGGAGGGACAGTATCTGGCCATTTTGAATGGGAGAAGGTGTTCAAAGTTACGATGGCTCATTAAATAGACTGCAACCAATTTTCTAGGTTTTCAAAAAATCAACTTCATTGAAATACTATTTGCATATGATCAAATGCACCCATTTTAAGTATACAGTTGGATCTATTTTGATAAATGTATACACTCATGTATCCGCCACCAAAGTAAAGATATAGAACATACTCATTACCCACAAAAGAATCCCTTGTGCCTCTTTACAATCAATCCCCACAAACCTAGGCCCCAGACAAATACCCATTTTCTGACACTATAGAATAAATTTGTTTTTTCTAAAGTTTAATGTAAATAAAATTATACAATAAATACTCTTCAGTGTCCAGCTTCTTTTATTTAACATAATTTTTTTAGATTCATCCATGTTTTTTCAGGTATCAATTTTTATTTTTTTTTATAACCCAGTAACATTCTATTATATGGATGTAGCACAATGTTTACCTTTTATGGACATTTAAGTTGTTTCCAATTTTTGGCTATTATAAATACAGTTAATACAAACACTAATACACATATTTTTATGAACATATATTTTCATTTAGAAATAGAATTGCCTAGAAATAGAATTGCTGGGTTATATAGTAAGTCTATATAACCTAGAAATAGAATTGCTGGGTTATATAGTAAGTCTATGTTTAACTTTATAAGAAACTGCAATGTATATACAGTATATTCTGCATTCAAGTCCATTGTCAAATATATGAATATTTTCTCCCAGCATGGCTTGCCTTTACATTTTGTCTTTTGAAAAGCAAAATGTTTTATTTTGATGAAATTCAGTTTAGCTAATGTTTTCTTTTATGTGTCACGATTTTTGTGTTTTATCAAATGAATCTCCCTCTACCCCAAGATTGTAAAGATGTTCTCTTACGTTCTCTTCTAGAAGTGATATAGTGTTAAAATTTTATGTTAAGGCTTATGACTCATTTCCAGTTAATTTTGCGTAATGCATTAAGATTTTCTTAATGAATGCCCAGTCCTTCCAGGACCATTCGTTGAAAAGACTATTCTTTCTTCATGGAATTGCCTTTTCACCTTTGTCAAATATCAATTGACCATAGACGTGTAGTTCTTACTCGAGATTCTATTCTGTTCCATTGATCTACATGTCTATCTTTTGCTGATATTATACTGTCTTGGTTACTGTAGCTTTATACTAAATCTTGGAATTAGGTAACATAAGTCCTCCAGTATTAAACTCTGTTACAGTAAGTCTAGAGTAGTCTTTATTCTGGACTAATTTAGCCCTTTCACTAGGGCATGGCCCTTCTGGGGTCTCTGCTGAATGCTCAGATATCCATTAAAGATTCTCCTCTCTGGTTGTAACTTGAATGAGTTCTGATAATTGTTCAGCTTACAACTGCTAGTCATTCTTTGCCTATCCCCCTGGAGTGTCACTCTACACATACAAGACTTATTATTCAACAATGGACACCAAGAGAATTCCTTCCAGATTTCTGAAGCTCTCTCTGTGTAGCTCCCTTCTTTCTATAACGGGATTAAGATCAACTTTCTTGGGTCTAAGTTAGAGTATTAAAAAACCCACAGATTTCCTCCTGTATATATCTCTTTTACTACTCACATGGAACATTTTACTTCTGACACTCTGGTCACCAAATGTGTTGAGGTTTTCTCCATCAAGCAATTCTGCAACACCAGCTGGTTGTCCTATAATTTAACTCACTTCTGACACTGTCTACCTGGAGGTAGCGTCAGATCCCACAGGTTAAGGGCTTAGTCCCACAAGACGGCTCCCTTCACCTCCAGCTACACATGCCAATTACTAGTCCAGGTTGTCACCTGTGCTTCTGACCACTTGGTTTTAAATCTGAGTTTCTCACAATCCCCTTCTTGGGTTCTATCAATTTACTAGAGTGACTCACGGAATTCAGGGAAACACTTACTTATGTTTATAAGTTTATTAAAGGATATGTATGATAAAGATACATATGAACAGCCAGATAAAGAGATACATAGGGTGAGATTGGTAGGGTCCTGAATGCATGAGTTTCTGTCCCCATGAAGCTGGGGTATGTCACCCTACTGGTATGTGGATGTGTACGCCAACCTGGAAGCTCTCTGAACCCTACACTATTGGAATTTTATGGAGGCTTCCTCATGCATGATCAATTATTAACTCCATTTCCAGCCTCTCTCCTCTCTCTGAAGGGTGGAGGGTGGGGCTGAAAATGCCAAGCTTCCAATCATGACTTGGTCTTCTGGTAACCAGCCCCCGTCCAGGAGCCCACCTAGATTTGCCTTAATAGAACAAAAGATGGTTCTAGTGCTGTTATCACTTAGAAATGTACAAGGGTTTTAGGAGCCCAGTGTCAGGGACTGGGACAAAAACATATTAGAACATGAGATTGTCCTAGTACTCATCATTTAGGACTTTGCAAGGGTTTTAGGAGTTCTGTGTTACGTACCAGGGGCAGAGACCAATATGTGTATTTTCTATTCTCTCACAGTTACAACTTGTTCTACTTTCTAGCTTCCAAAAGCATTCAGCAATCATCTCCCTTGCTATCTTCTTTATCTTATGTACAGTCAGTTCTTCTATAACATAACACACACATTCCTGAAAATCGCCACACTATGCAAAACCATGCAACAAAACCACAGGGCTTACCTGGGGGAAAGTGGGGTTAGGAACACAATACTCAAAACTCTATCAGTGACACATTAAAAAAAAAAACAAAACAGATAGGAACATAAAAACAGTAGCACAGTTTTACACATATTATTACAGGGTTAAGAAATACATAACAACTACAATAAATAAGGCATTTTACCTGAAAAAGAAAAAGACATAGTATGCTTGTGGATATGCTTGTGGATGTGGGCATTGGAAAGGTTGTAACTTTTGAGTTATTGTGAAGTGGCAGGAAGGGTGGTTACCTGAAATACCACAGAAAGTTGCAACACCAGAAGCGAATGGATGCGGGTGGTGAACTGAGGCAGCTGGTAGATGTTTGAATTATGTGCGTTTTGTGTAGTCCCACATGGCTCAGTTAGACGGGTGCGGTTTTTGCCCATGTTCCTCACAGACAAAATTGCGCATAAGCAAAAGTGAAGTGCACACTGTACTCAAATTGTTCCGTAATATATCAATCGTGTCGAAACCAATTCTTGTTTTCAAAACAACCAATGGGCTGTGTTTGTATGTAAATAAATGAATAAATAAATTTCATGGCCGTTTTAGTGGGTCTTGGAGGAAGCAGATTTAAATATGTGTGTTCGATCTGCCATACTTAACTGGAAGTCGTCATGTATTTCTTTACCCGGGTTTATCCTCCAAGGAGGCAGTGGGATCTTATAGGGTAAGGACTAGTGACTCTATCTCCATATCCCCACTGTCTAACACAGCATCTGACCTTCACTGGATGCTCGCTAATATTTGCCGAATGGAGTTGAAATGAAAGTTGTTCTGTGGCAATTTAATGCATCAGATGGACAAAATAGTTACGTGAATTTATGAAGACGGGCGATTTTAAACAGATTCCTGTCTCCAGGAGATGCCCTTGACTTCCTGGAACATACAGCTGCCAAACATTCTAGCTGGAATGTCCTCAGTCAACAACTCTTCAGCCCAGCTAGACACTTCCTATTTGAGACCTGACAAGAGAAAACCAGAATGCTCTGGAGGAGGCTGCTTTCTTTCAGCCAGCTTTGCAGCTCCCACAGGCCCGCTGCCCAGGGAGCTGTAACTTCCTCATGTCTCTGTGTACACTGAACTCAAAAGAAAACATGTAGGTACTACAAAGGCATCTGTATCTCAGGGGCTCAAGGCCTGCTCTTTGTCAGTCAGGTTCCAATAAGGAGACGATAGTCACACCGGGTATTTGCACAGAGAGGATTCAATGTAAAGAATTGTTAAGTAGGTATAGAATTCTTAACTGGGAAATTGAAAGGGTAAAAAGAGAACCCTAAGAGGTCACAGAACTGACCAAGTAGCTGCTGTAACTGGGGCTGAGGGGACAAAGGAAAGAGTTAGACTATTAAAATTTAGAAACTGAGAGGAGGGGCTCTGAAATGCAGACCTCCAAGGAGGAGGCGCTGCTAGGGCAGACGGTGCTGGTGTCTCTGAGCTCACAGCAGGGCCCTGTGGCACTGGGACCTCGGCCTCTGAGGAGGGGGCATGAGCTGGCTGGCACTGGGAGGATGCCTGAATAGAAGGGCACAATGAAGCTGTTCTCCAAGTGTCGAAAAGACTGCCAGCTGGATTCAGCTGCTGCTACAGGAAGGCACTGCTGGGGCAAAATCTCACCAGCACAGCGAGTGGAAAGGAAGCCCACAGAAAGAAAATACCTTGCAGGCTCCCCCTGGCACCCCCTACTGTCAGATCCTAATGGAGCCGGCTGGCAAAGCCCAGTCCTACTCCATGCCACAAAGCAGAATATGTAAGTGAGGGTGTGGAGCAAAGACACAATAATTTAACTATCACACCCAACAACTGAGAATCCCATCTGCCCGAGGTCACATTTTTCCTGAGCTGACTAAACCAATCCTTTGTCTTGGCATTTGCCCCCACATCATCCCTCAGCTTTTCAGTGAAGGCCTCATCAGCACAGCCCATAAAACAACCAGATTAGTCATGCGTATAGAACTTGTATTCAAATATATGCTAATTAAATCAAAATACTTTTTTGTAAAAATAAGATGCCAATGTCATTTGAGTGTGGCATTCAAATTAAGTCAACCCTTTGGAAAACAATTAGTGAAAAACCATATCCGTGAAGATGTTCATCATGGCATTGTTTATACAGTGAGAAAGAGAGAGAGAGAGAGAGAGAGAGAGAGCAGCCTACATATCCCACAATAGAGGAGTGGTTGAGTAAGTTATATAATGCACCTGCACTTAAAATCAGAGTTATGGAAATAGTGTTGTATTATAGGAAAAATATTTATCTTCC
>NW_011889252.1:235512-250763 GCF_000151845.1 Pteropus vampyrus
ATTTAATGCATCAGATGGACAAAATAGTTACGTGAATTTATGAAGACGGGCGATTTTAAACAGATTCCTGTCTCCAGGAGATGCCCTTGACTTCCTGGAACATACAGCTGCCAAACATTCTAGCTGGAATGTCCTCAGTCAACAACTCTTCAGCCCAGCTAGACACTTCCTATTTGAGACCTGACAAGAGAAAACCAGAATGCTCTGGAGGAGGCTGCTTTCTTTCAGCCAGCTTTGCAGCTCCCACAGGCCCGCCGCCCAGGGAGCTGTAACTTCCTCATGTCTCTGTGTACACTGAACTCAAAAGAAAACATGTAGGTACTACAAAGGCATCTGTATCTCAGGGGCTCAAGGCCTGCTCTTTGTCAGTCAGGTTCCAATAAGGAGACGATAGTCACACCGGGTATTTGCACAGAGAGGATTCAATGTAAAGAATTGTTAAGTAGGTATAGAATTCTTAACTGGGAAATTGAAAGGGTAAAAAGAGAACCCTAAGAGGTCACAGAACTGACCAAGTAGCTGCTGTAACTGGGGCTGAGGGGACAAAGGAAAGAGTTAGACTATTAAAATTTAGAAACTGAGAGGAGGGGCTCTGAAATGCAGACCTCCAAGGAGGAGGCGCTGCTAGGGCAGACGGTGCTGGTGTCTCTGAGCTCACAGCAGGGCCCTGTGGCACTGGGACCTCGGCCTCTGAGGAGGGGGCATGAGCTGGCTGGCACTGGGAGGATGCCTGAATAGAAGGGCACAATGAAGCTGTTCTCCAAGTGTCGAAAAGACTGCCAGCTGGATTCAGCTGCTGCTACAGGAAGGCACTGCTGGGGCAAAATCTCACCAGCACAGCGAGTGGAAAGGAAGCCCACAGAAAGAAAATACCTTGCAGGCTCCCCCTGGCACCCCCTACTGTCAGATCCTAATGGAGCCGGCTGGCAAAGCCCAGTCCTACTCCATGCCACAAAGCAGAATATGTAAGTGAGGGTGTGGAGCAAAGACACAATAATTTAACTATCACACCCAACAACTGAGAATCCCATCTGCCCGAGGTCACATTTTTCCTGAGCTGACTAAACCAATCCTTTGTCTTGGCATTTGCCCCCACATCATCCCTCAGCTTTTCAGTGAAGGCCTCATCAGCACAGCCCATAAAACAACCAGATTAGTCATGCGTATAGAACTTGTATTCAAATATATGCTAATTAAATCAAAATACTTTTTTGTAAAAATAAGATGCCAATGTCATTTGAGTGTGGCATTCAAATTAAGTCAACCCTTTGGAAAACAATTAGTGAAAAACCATATCCGTGAAGATGTTCATCATGGCATTGTTTATACAGTGAGAAAGAGAGAGAGAGAGAGAGAGAGAGAGAGAGCAGCCTACATATCCCACAATAGAGGAGTGGTTGAGTAAGTTATATAATGCACCTGCACTTAAAATCAGAGTTATGGAAATAGTGTTGTATTATAGGAAAAATATTTATCTTCCAGGAGTTGGATAGCCAAACAGACTTTGGAGTCAGAGCTATGCAGGTTCCAGTCCTAGCTCTACCACTTACTATAACTGCAACTTGGGATAGCCTCTCTGAGCTTCAGCTTTTTCATCTCTAACATCAGGAAAATACCTACTTTGCAATATTATGTTAAGGATTAAATTAGAAAGAGAAAACATCCTATACAGAGCTTGGCACATACTAGGTATTTCATAAGTAATGGATGTTTTTATTGTTGCCTCAAGTAATTGGCAGGTTGGAAAGGTATAGTAACATTAAAGCTGTAATTATATTTAAAAGGAAACAGATGCACCGGGGGAAAACTAAAAGGAAATACACTTAAATACTAAACGAAGGTTGTATTCAAGTGATAAAATTACAGGTAACTTTTCTCTAGCTTTCCTTGAAGAAATGTCTAATTCTCTGTTATTCAAATATTAATTACGTAGTTTGGTACTTTAATAATGGCAAAACAGATACCATTTTTAAGTACAACTTTTGAGCAAAACCTCCCAAAGAGCAGGAAAAGTTATGATTTATTGGTCAGTAAAAAGTTCAAAATGTTGCCTGTTTACCTGCTGGCCTTCCTTCATGCATAATTCAGTCCCAAAACTATTAGATGGAGGCAAGGAAAGCAGGCATCCATGTCAGGGCACCGTGAAGGATGGGGGTTGCTTGTCCCAGCACAGAAGAGTGCATCTGCGTTGGGGGAAGTGACTGCAGAGGAGATTGGTTATACACACCGGGATGATGGGGGAGGAAACTAGAATGAACTGTGTGGTGTGGGGATTGGTGTTGAAGGTATAAGTATAAACTCATGGTCTTCAAGATAGAAGAATAGATTACACAGATTTAAATTGTGTGTGCATACATATACATGTGCACATATATGTATATATAGTACCTCTATCCACTGATGATATCTGAGTCTATAAAATATTAATATTTACTCAATAAATATAGTATGTATTGCCATTAAAAGTCTCATTTTTTTCTATGTTGCTCAATACCTGAACAGATTTTAGAGTCACCCATCTAGAATGTTAAAGCTTGAAGGCAACGTTCTGCTCCTGGCTTAAAAATTGGAAAATTACTGGCAACATTTCAAAAGCTATGAGCATACCTAGTACTAAGATTTTGGTTTCTAAATATCATTCTCCACTAAAAGAAACTAGCTTTCCTTGAAGAAATGTCTAATTGCAGGGCTGAGACAGAGAAATCACATGATAAGCTAGGACCATCTCGTTCCAGAAAGGTAGGAAGCACTTAAAGAATGGAGGGATGTATCAATTTGACCCTGAAGCCAGCTTGAAGGGAGTCCCACTGGCCAAAGCTGGGACAAGCCAAGCATCAAAATAAATAATGAATAAAATAGGAATCCCTGAGTCTATATAATATAAATAACTGTAGAGAAAAGAAAAAGGGTTTTCCCATACGGAAGATGCCAACTAACAAATGTAGAAGTAACAATGAAATTTGGCAACCGTCACAGCAATAATTGAGCCAAGAAACAGCGATGCTAGAACTAGTGAGAGAAGTTTGATGAGCATTTGGATACTTACATGGTCTCGAAATATCTCTCCACAAAGCTCATTTTCATTACAAAGAGGAAAAAAGTAACTTCCAGTGGAGACACCTGGCAGACGCCATCTTAAGTCATCAAAGTTAACATCACCAGTGATGGGACAAATTGAAATCATACACTGCCTGATAGGATGCAGTAGGAAGACACAGGATCACCTCTGTGGTATTCCTGCCAAAATGCATAACCTAAATCTAATCATGAAGAAACCCAAATTGAGGGACATACTGCAAAATAACTGGCTTATCATCCTCAAAACTGTCATGGTTATGAAAATAAAGACTGAGGAATGGTTCCAGACTACAGGAGACTAAGAAGACATAACCAAATGCAATAGCGCAGGATTCTGAACTGGATCCTTTTATTAAAAAGGACATTGAGACAACTGGAAAAATTTGAATGGGGTCTGAGGATTAGATAGATAGCAGTCACATATCAATATTAATCTCCTAATTTTGATGACTATAATGTGGTTAAGTGAGAGAGAATGTCCTTGTTTGTAGCAAATACACATTGAAGTATTTAAGGGAAGGGGACATCAGGTCAGCAACTTACTCTCAAATGGTTCAGGGGAAAAAAATTCCTTTATGCGATTCTTGCCACCTTTCCATATGTTAGAAACAATTCATAAGAAAACAAGTCCAAAAAGTTTATTTCAGTCGTAGTGAAAATCTCTGACTCTTTATCTCACTAAAAATAAAGGCTACAGCCAGTCCAGTCAGCCAAACCTGTTTATCCTGACATTCGGGGACAGACTGCCAGGTGTGGGCTGGGCAAACAGTTCTCTGTCCAGGGTTTCAGACAGAGGCTGGGCCAGGGAAGGCTGGAATGGCAGCTTGGGCCACAAGGAACCTCAGCACTGAGCACTTAGGAGGATGTCGGAACCTCATGGACTCCAGAGCTTGGGATAAGAGGAGAAGAAAACCAGGACTCTTTCCATACCCCACTAGCACCAAGCCTACCCATTGGGCCCTAAGGCTCAAAGAAGGAGGAGCTCAGGAAAGAGAAGGAAAGAGAGAGAGGGAAGAGAGGACGGCCTTTGATTTCTGGCGCTGTCATCTTGTTGGTACATAAATGTGTATTTAATCCATAAAAAGCCACCAAACTCTCTTGTCCTAGGACCTCTATGCCATTTCCCCAATGTTGTGTCCCCAGCAGGAATGAAGTAAGGAACGGGCTGCCCTAGAAGCTGGTGTTCCAAGGGCTAGTCACTGAGGGTTTATGAGATCTGTTTTTTTCCACTCAGCAAAGCTGTTGCTTCATTTTTTTGCATACTTTAATGGTTTTATGTTTTCCCTGATATAGTTCTGCAAATTCCAAGAATGGAAAAGTAATAAATGTTTATTGAAGCAGATCTCCTCTGCACAACTGTGAGCCGCTACAAGTCAAGAACCGTACAAAGTCAACCTCATGTCACACTTTTTTATCTATTTCTTCCCAGTTCCCAATAAGGGATGGTCCACAACTAGTGCTCAGTGAGTGATTGCTCGCTCGCGCGCTCTCTCTCTCTCTCTCTCTCTCTCTCTCTCTCTCTCTCTCTCTCTCTCTCTCCTCTTCTGTGTGTGTATGTGTGTGTTTTCATTGACTTTTTCTGCATGTCTGGGTGCAGACAGAAGCCCCATCTCCACACTACTTCCCTCCATTTTTCTACCTGCACCTCCTCCTAAATCACATTGTGAATGTGAATGTCTACAATGGTGTGTTTAGTTTTCTGTGCTAAGAAACCAATAAGTTTCTGGCTCCAAGAAGCAATGGCTCCTAAAAATAAGAAGCCAAGCATTGGGGATATTTATACTGTGGCTAAAATATTTTCCATTGCAAGGGATCCCCACCTTGGCCCACCACACGTGTGGGTGAGCGCTGTCCATTGTGCTGAATAGCCACAGTTTGTAGTGATGGGGAAAGACAGACTTCCTGCCCAGAGTGAGGGGTGCAGGAGAGAGAATTCAAAGTAGGAATTTCTATGTCTCAAATGTTCATCAAAACCTGGAGAAAGCTTATCTGGATCCTGACTGGAGACTGCTGGACTCTAGATAAAGAAGAGAGGCTCTTGGGGACCAAGACAGGACTCTAAGCCTGGCGAGCTGGATTTGGAATCTCTGATGCGGTGAGGGAGTCCCCAGGATGAGCCCAGCCCCAGGGCTGGAAGTCCTGTCCCAGTAGGCAGCAGCAGCAGCAACTGTGAAAGCAATGCCTTCTAAGGCTTCCCGGGTCCCTTTTGAGGCTGTTTTATCTGAAAAGCATCTAGATATCACAGAGCCCACCTCAACAAGACCTTTGCCCCACAGACCTGGGGGTGCTCACTTCAGCCTCAGAGCCTGGCCTTCCCAGCTCCTGAGATCCAGTTACAGGTATCAAGTATCCTGATAAGGTGGCGTGCCTGCTCCTGCCTGAGTCCAGCATCTGACCCCACTGTGACCTCCCTCCCTCCTTGACCTGGGCCTGACTCATGCTTCCAGAATGGAACCTGAAGATCCCTGCTGCTCAGCAGTACCTGACTCATAGCTGCTCTAGGAGTAGCTGTGGAAGGGCTCAGGGCAGCTGACAGCTCTCAGGGAGGAGATGCCTATCATTTCCTAAGCACCTACCATGTTCCAGAAACCAGGCACAGTGCCACATTTCATTGGTATAATGATCCTGTGGAGGATTTCTGCTCTTTTCTAGAAAGGAGGAAAGTGAAGTTCAGAAAGAATTATGCAGAGGTGAATTCAAAGGCCAATCTCCCAGCACTAAGTACTGCTACCCACTTACTCTCAGGGACCTCCCTGGGAAGAGACAGGTCCACCTCTAGGAGCCACCATTTGTTCATTCATTCCTCCATTCAGCATTTATTGAGGGCTTCCTGTCCTCTGCTTTGTAGCTGCTTGATCCTGGAGGGCAGCCCACAATAAGCCCACTCAGCTTTCCTGGAGAAGCCAGGCTTAACTAGGAAAGGGGGCACCTGGACCCAAGGTCCACCAAGGCAAAGACAGGTGTCCAACTGCCTGCTGACATGTTGCCTTGGTGGTCAGGGAGGGGTCTCTGGTTGGGACTGGGACATTAGCTGGGCAGTGTGCCCCTCCACCCAGCATGTGCTTCAGGGCAAGTGATGTGCACACTCTCCCCTGGCTCAGGCTTTGGTGGGTGGACAGGTAGGGGAGGCAGCTTCCTTTCATTCTTGTGGTTTCAGGTGCCTGGGTGATGTCAGGCCTGAGAGATGCATGGAATTCACTGTGTCTGGGGCCCAACTCGGGGCTGAGGCTTTTCTTCAAAAGCTTATAAATCACAAAATACTTCTGCTTTTATCTCAGCCCCAGCCCTGGCCTGGGAGGACTTGTCTCCACACACACACACAGACAGCTTCCCCTAGGCTTCCCACACTACTCACATGTGTCAATGGTGCTGCAGACCCAAACAGTCAGACCTGAGAGACCTCCTGGAGGTCTCTTATCCCCTACACTTTAATGAAAACACAAGTACACACAGACAGTGAGAGCAGCCCCATGCACACACTCACAGCCCCCTCACACACACAGCCACGCATCTTCATGCTATTCCCATGCTCACTGGTATTCCCAGGCACAGATGAGCTCCTACTTAGCCGAGTCCTCACCTCCTCCAGGTACCCACAGAAACATGTGCCTTTCCACTATCACATGTGCTCTCGTGTGTACGTACTCACAGGTATACAAAGGGCTTACACACAGGCAAAAGTCTGCAGAGACTACACATCATTCATACATTCACATGTACATTCTACACATACAGACATAGACAGACACTGACATCTGACAGTTTATACACACTCAACTCACACACCTACACAAGACACACACGTGCATGCATGCATGATATACTATGCCTAAGTTCCCACACACCATTCACACACTCATGTGTACCCCTAGACAAACAAGTGTGAACTTCAGGGTGCCTGGGGTGAGAATGTGAGCAAGGAGTGGGGTATTGGAGCTGGCAGGAAGCTGCGATTTCCAGCCTCACCTCCAGGGGCCGCTGCCTTGTCCTCAGGCCCAGCCCAGTGGATCCGAAGGACAGAGGGGACCTCAGGCATAGTCCTCCCACAGCCTGAGGCAGCCGGTGGCACCGTGGGAACTCAGGCTGATGTCTGGTCAGTCTTCAAGAAGAGGACGCCTAGAGAGAAGACATCCCAGACCCCCTGCAGTGTGTGGGATGTCTCCAGGAGGGGAGAATGGGCAGCTTGAACTCAACGTGGAGTCTGAGTGGAGCGAGTGAGTGAAAGAGAACTGGAGGGAAGATGAGGAGGCTCTGGGGGGAAAACAAGAGATGGGGAAGGACTGGAGGGAAGAAAGAGAAGAGAGAAATGGAGGGAGATGGAAAGGATGGTACCAGAGATGGAAAGGAAACCAGAGGGAAGGAGGAAGAAGAGAAGGGGAGGGAGGGTGCATGGAGACGGTGTGATGAGCCTAAGAGAGTGCCTTTTCCAGGGAGAGGAACACAAAGGGTGCGAAGGGGGTAAGGTTCCCCTTTCCCCTCTCCTGGGCTGATTGGACCACCCTCCACCCTGCTCCTACTATCAGCAGTCCCCTGAGGGATGTACTCTGCCTCGGCACCTTTGTCGGCCCCGACTTGCTGCCTGCCTGATACCCGCGTGAGGACCACTTCCAATAAGACCCAGGTAGCAGGTATCCTGGGAGTGGGGGGCCACTGGGGTATGAGCATCCTTCAACCCAACTCACTCAGTTTCATGGGCCTATACAGGGTTCTGTGGAGTCAGAAGATGAGCTATAAAATGAAAAGATGTGGAGACTTTCAGAGCTGGGCAAGTCCAAGGTTCTTACCCCTTTGTGCCTAATCTGTTATCCATCCTCCTTGTCCTTTCAGCCCTGGAGGCCTGGTCCCACTCTCGCAGGATTGTGTAGTGGGGCCGGTAAGCTGGAAGATTCTGAGAAAGCAGCCCAAATTACAAAGGAGGTGAGGGGACCCTGGGCCTAGGATCTTGTCCAATGGTTCTTCACCCTAGGCACACACCCAGAACCCTTCCCTCCAGCCTCTACCAGAGCATCCCAGAGCTGGTCATTATGCCCAGAGCCCACCTCAGTCTGTTTTATGGCCACTGGGGTCCTTAGTCCATGGGTTCTGCCTCTCTTGGTTTCTGTGTCCCAGAACTCAGGCCCAGATGGAAGAACAGTGACTGTCCCTTAATCTGACACTCCAAGTGACAGAGTGAAGGGCATTGTACTCTCCATTTTTCAGAAGGGATCACTGAGGTCCGGAGAGGTGGCATGTCTTATATGGGGGCCTATGGAGCAGACCAGATTTTGAGGCCTTAAGGGAGGAGGTGGCGGAGCCAGACCACAGTCAGGGCCCTGGCCTGCTCTTCCTCCAGCCCCGCCCTCTGCCTCAGCCTGCCCCCTCCCGCAGAGCCCCAACTCAGGTCTGCCCTGTATAGCATCCCTTCTATTCAGGCAAGACCCAGTCAATCCTTGCCAAATGATTACCCTCATCATCTGACACACTGCTCAGCTCCTAGTAGGTATTTTATAAATACTGTCAAATAATTATTAGACTTTATTTTATTGATGGTGTATCTGGCTCCCCTCTCCACAAGTGCAGGTCAAGGAAACACTCGGAAAGGGATGGGGTGGCTGACATTTAGTTTCCTCTCAGGCCTCACCCCTCTGGGCTGCTCCCTCTCTGGGCCCTGCGCCTGCCCCTCTTCACGGGGTTCACAGGCAGCAGCAGGCTCACAGCAGCACCTGAGGCCCCAAGGACTATCGCTGGGATAGTAGGGTTGCCAGCCCAGCTGGAAAGTTGGGGGCACAGAGTTCCCTGTATGCCCTAATCCCCTCAGATATTGTAAGATCAATGATTGACCAAGAGGGCCTGGACACTCTCCCTACTGCCTGCCTGCAGGTCTCTGGGGACTCTACAGAGCCACCCAGAGGCCCAATAGGGTGACATCACCCTCTTCTCAACAGCTTTCCCGGTTCTTTCATTTCCCAGAATAGCTAGAACAGGGAGATATGCATGCGGGCCCTGCCCTTGGAAAGTCTCCAAACTGGAAAGTGAGGAATGAGCCTGTTACTCAAGGCCCCGACAGACCCAGGGACAAAGCCAGACCAGTAGACAGACAGACGTGTGCTCTAGGATGACGAAAGCAGCACAGTAATAATGGCTACCCCTCATTAAGCACTTACTAAGTACAGGACTCCAAGCTAAGCAATTTATAGATGTTTTCTCATTTCATCCTTCCCATAAGTCTACAGGGTGAGTATAATATTTATTTTACAGATTGAAAAAGGAAGTTCGGAGCGATCTAGCAATCTGTGCAGTATCACACAGCTAACTAAATGCAAATCCAGATCTGTCAGCTCCAAAGCTATTGCCTTTTTCACTCCATTTCATGGCCACCCCAAACTCTAGGTGGGGCGTTATTACTTCCCTTCCAAAAATGCCTTGAGGGCTCCCCACTGTCAATAGCATAACCTCTCCCAGCTGAGTCTCTCCACAATCTGGCCTCTGCCTGCCTTTCTGCCATCACCCCCATCCATACCCACCACACCTCAGATTTCAATCTTGCTATTTTCCAAGTCCAGCCCTCTGAGCTTAGCTTCTGCTGTGTACTCAAGTTCAAATGCCTGTTCCATTTTACAGATGAGAAAACAGAGAATTAAGAATGTTAAGTAACTAGCCCAAGGTCACGCAGCCGCTGGGGAGCAAATGAGCCTGGTTAGAACCCAAGTCATTAGAGCATCAACTAATAAAGCATTAATTTGTGTTACAGACAATTAGGGAATGAGAATTAGCAGGACATACTGTTAATGGTGCAGAAGAAGGTAGAGGAGAGAAATCAGGTAGGTTCCAAAGTAGAGGAGCACCAGGCTAGGCTTTAAGGAATTACAGGGTCTGGATGGGTGGTGAACTTGAGATGGGGCAAGCATAAGAAAAACACAAAGACAAGAGATAAAAGAGAAGAAGAGAGAAGCTTGTCAATGTGACATAGGGAGGCAACATGACATGGTGGAAAGGGCTGTGGCATGGGGTCAGGAGACTCATAGTGTCCCCCAAAATACTCCGTGATCTTGGGCAAAGGCTTCTCCTCTCTGGGAGGGTACCTTGTCTGTAAGTGAAGGATATGAGCCTCGACGGTCTCTGGGTTCCCACCTGGCACTGACATCCTAGCATTCTGACTGTGTATTGCCACCAGGTCTTGAAACACAGATTCTGATGCCAGACCCTTTGACATGGGGCACAGGCTTGCACACCAAGAGCCGACAGGAGACAGCAGCCAATACCTGACAGGGCATACTTGAGGGCCAGCCCCAGTTACACACTGGGAGTCATCCATGCATCCCCCTCCTCCATGCATCTGTGCTGTGAGCATGTGGGGACTCACTACAGTGGGTCCAGTCCTGTGGAAGCTGAACACAGGGGTGAATGAGTCAAGGTGGAATTGTGGGCTCACGGGGAAGGAATAGGATATGCCCAATACTAGCTGAAATCCTACACGCAGTTCATCCTTAGGAAAGAGGAAGGGAATGGGGATCCTTAGAGAAAAAACCTCCTGAGAGTAAGGACATGGGTCTCAGGACTAGAATAAGCATTTGGGCACAAAAATGATCTTCAATCAAGAAAGTACTGCATCTAAATAGAGAGTACATTCCAGACCATGAGCAAATGGGAAATCCTTCCTTTGGTGCCCGTAGGACAGCACAGACTCAGCTGGAGGGCTCAGAGCTAGCTGGGGCAGAAAGTGCACCCCTAGAGACTGTAGACACACATATGTGTATACATGCACACACACACATACATAAAGACCTGCAATCAGGTCACCCATCTCCCCACCACCAGACTGGGCCCTTCACACTGCTCTCCCTCTCCAGAGAACACGCCCTTCACATGACCATGACACGCAGCCCTGGAAGTCTGAAAGTCTTGCTGTCTCACCTTGCTCTCTCTTGCTGCAGTTCTGATGCACTTGCTTCTCTTCTGACTCAAGATGTGCCAAACAGAAACAGGCCCACCCACCTCTGTACGGCTGACTTCCACCTTCAGGAATGTGAACTCACTTCTTATCATTCCTGCCTGTTTGACCTCCAACTCTTGCCCTGAAGAACCCTGTCTTGTTCACTGTTGAATACTAAATGAAGGAATGAGTGAGCTCTTCGGAGCCCGCATGGTCCTCCAGTGGTCTGCTTCACTGGACCTCAAGATTTATCTCAGAGCTGGAGACTCGGGTGCGAGAGTGCCAGCCCCTCTGTTTTCTGGCTGTGAAACCTTAGCCTGAGTTTCCATGTTCCGCAGAGTCACAGTGAAGATTACAAGACAACTGTCTGCAAAGAGCTTAGCATAGAACAGGACACAGAATAAGCCGTCAGTGAGGAATATACACTTGTTATTAACAAGTGTCCTTAAACTAAATTCCCCTTCTCTTATCCCATCGTCCCTTCTCTAGCGTAGAAAGTCCTTCTTGAAGTCTAACTTTAAGCCTTTGTCCATGGACCAAGCCAGTGTTCTATCTTTGTTGCAGTCTGGGACTGAGGTGGATGAGACCACAGTGGCTGGTTGGAAGAGCCACTTCGCTGGGAGGGGACAGGGCCAGGAGGAAGATTACTGAGGCGCCACGTCCAGATCTCTGCCATGCACCTGCCGCAGCTCCAACAGAGATCACGGGCCCGCCAATTTGCCCCACCCCATGATCTCATTGCTGCGTTTGCCAGGCGCTGGCTCAGTGAGCAGGTGCTGACAGCAAGGTCTGGGCACAGAGCCCAAGGACAAGATGCAAGGGCCAACAACAGAGCTCTCTCCACAGGGCTCAGACTCAAGGTCCCTCTGGCCTCCATGTGTGGCCTTTGGCTAGTGAACCGCCATCTTGACTCCTCCTTCCAGGCCCCTTCATGTTGCCCAGTAGCCTCCTTTCTGCAGCCCATCTCTCCCCAGAAGACAATGGCTGAGGGGAGAAGAAGCTTCGTCTTCTTCCCCAAGGGTTAGTCTCTCCCTTCTCATCTCTTTCGGTGTCTCTCTGCTCCAAACTACTGGCCCCGAACAATGCTGCTGTTTAAATGCTGGGCAGGAAATAAATGGCCAAATACTGTCATTCTTGAGGCTGCTGCAGACACGCATCTAAATGCCAGTCATAAACTGACTATGAATCCCCAAATATATGCCTCTGTCCCAGTTTCAGAGCGTCTTTAGAGGTGAGGACATACTGGGAGTCATCCCTAGTCCCAAAGTTCTCCAGTGTCTTCATCCTTAACCCCTCCTTCACCAGCTCACCCCAGGATGCCCTCTCCACATGCTCCCTCCCCACCACAAAATCCACTACAGGGGGCAAGAGAGCCCACTCCCCAGCCCTGGTTATAAAGGCTACAGCTCCTAGAAAAGCTGCAGCACAGGAGAGCAGGTAGGGACCCTGGGCCTTGGCCCTCATGCTCGCAGGGGTGAAGAGTTGTCTGCATCTAGGGCTCAGTCAGAAGCCCTGCTGGACCACAGGACTCCATTTGCCTCCTTATCAAAGGCAAAGCCCTCAGTTGGGACCCAAAGCTCTGTCTCTCAGGGTTCTCTTTCTGCTTCCTGTCGCACTGTCGTCTCAGTCAGGCTTCTTACCCAGGCCTCCTTCTTCCCACCAGGAATTCCCTGCAGCCCTTTTACGCCTTCCTGCTTCTCAGCCCTGCTTCACGGCCCACCCCTCCCAGAGGGAGCCTTCCGAGATCTGCCCCTATTCCCCAACCCACCCAGTGCTGGAGCTGGTTCTGCGGCTACCACCTTGGACTATGGCCTGCGGTGCACCTGTCTACCCCATACTCCAGAGAATGCCTCAAAAACCAGGGCACTGCCTCTTCCTCAAATCTTGGGACTGTCCCTCCGCCACCACTGCCACCACACTCACACACACTCTGTCCTCCCCTCCAGACTCCTGGTCCTCCAGGCCTTTCTCTGTAAAGGAAGTAGATAGACTGAGGGCCCTTCCTGCTCAGGAGCTCTGTAAATCCAAAGTTTCTCTTCACCGCCTCAGGTCCAGACCCAGCCCCACAGCCCCAGAGCCAGCCCTAAAGCAGCCGAGCATAGGAGAGCCAGACTGTGGACCTGCCATCCTCCCTAAAGGCACTCTCAGGGCCTAAGAAGGAGGGCAGGGCCCAGTGGCCCCTCACTCCTCTCTCATCTCCTCCCTCATCTTTTTCCTCAGACCCCTCACAGAGCAGGCACCTGGATGGGCCACAGGCCAAACTGGACCAAACTCCTTGGAGAGGAAGACCTGGCTCAAGGCCGCACCACATTTCCATGTCATTTCCAGGTGGCACCAAGAGGACTGGGCCGGCGTACAGCTGGACAATCCCCATCCAGGAGGCAAGGCAAATTCCCAGGGTACCAGGTCACTGAGCTAGGGCTCTGGGGCATGGCTCAGGAATGCTGCCGCTGGGATGCGAGGTGCCTGCTACTCCCCGGCCTGCCCTACCTCCAGGAAAGCCTGTCCCTCCCCAGCCTGGTCCACACCCCACTGCTCCAGGAAGCCTTCCCTGGCCAACTCCACCTAACTTACAGCACCCCTAGTCCCGCGTCCCCTCAGCACTTAGTTCCAGAGTTTTCCCCATATTCTTGTGCTTTGTTTATGTGCCACTTTGCAGATGTTCTCATAAAGCCACATCTTCCATGGTCATTGCTCATTGTGAGAGTCCTCAGTGTTAATTAAACCCATTTTGCTGGAGGATTAGTCCCTGCCCTTAAAGAGTGCCAAGGAAGACTCTGGAATCTAAATTACATCTCCCTTCCTGAAATTTATTTTTCTTATTGATAATCAAGCAGTCTCACTGAAGAAACAATGAGCAGCTTCTCCTCATGTTCTAGTTCTTGCCTCGACTGCCAGGGAGGCCCCGGATAAGATTGTACAGGGCAAAAATCTCTGGGGAGTACCTAGAAGAGGTCAGCTTCTCCTCAGGGGAAGCTTCTCCCTTTGGAGCACTGCAAACCCTTCTGAGACCAAGTTCCCTCTTCCCGGCCACTGAAACCAGGCTGAGTGCCAATGCTGTCTCCACCAACCTAGGCTTTCCCTCAGCCGCTACAGCAGGATGTAGGGAGAGACAGACCTGGGGTTCGTTCTCATCTCTAGCTCTTACTAATTGTGTGGACTTGCTTAAGTGGTCTGAACTTTGATTCCCCTATCTGCGAAATGATCACAATAAGAAGAACATTTGAAGAGAATGGTAAAGTCTGAAGTTGATATTCGTAAATCAGCCTGAAGCAGGTGCTATTGCATCCTCATTTTTCAGAGGAAGACACAGCAAGTCACTTCAAGGTCACATAGATAGTTCCAGGGGTGCATTAGTTAAATGGGAAAACCTTCAGTGAGTCCCTATTGAACCAGCTGGAATACTAGGCTTATCTGCTTCTCCAGATAAACTTAACCAGTAGGAGGCGGCAGGCCTGTAAGTGGGAAACACTAATAGGATGGAGTAGGTTCACAGCTGTAAGAAAGTATGAACAAATTGCTGAAGACTCACAGAAAGGGACCAGCAGCCCCTCCTCAGCTCCTCCTTCTGAGTCCAGAGGCTGTCGTAACTTCATTTCAATCATAAAAGACAATTTGGTGGGGTCAGCAAATGAAGCTTCAGTGGTAGGACTCCACAAAGTGTGGCTTGTCTTAGACCCTGTGGACTGGGCTGCTCCAGACCTAGTGCCCCATGGGTGGCTACAGCCCCATGGGTGGCCCCAGAGCAGATCGGGTCCCAGGCAGCAGCCATACAGCCCCTCCAGAGTTGGAGGGCAGGGCCCAGACTCTAGGCTCCCACCCAGGAATGCCTTCACCTGGCCAAAATTCCCAGCCCACACAGGACACCCAGAGGGCTTAAGGGAGGGTGGGATTTACGCTTCTCCCCACCTCCACTGGCATCCCAGTGGGAAATGTGTTGAGCTCGTCAACATCTTTCTGGCCACAGTCCCAGAGTGCTCCTGTGGCTCCTAAATGATGGGGCAGGAGCCAGATCATTAGGCAGGGGAGACTATCATTAGTGCAGGTGATGCCACCATCACACAGACAATGGCAAATAGTCATTAGTGGCTGTGTCACAGGAGTGAGGCAATGCTGGCAAGGTGCAGGGAGCTTCCGCTCACCTCCGCGGGGCTAGAAGAGCACACGCCTACACACTCGCATATTCACACACACAGAGGAGAAAGTAGACACTCTCGCACTCACACGTTCACACACTCACATACAAGTGTGAGTAAATACA
>NW_011889252.1:250813-273272 GCF_000151845.1 Pteropus vampyrus
GACTGCCAGGGAGGCCCCGGATAAGATTGTACAGGGCAAAAATCTCTGGGGAGTACCTAGAAGAGGTCAGCTTCTCCTCAGGGGAAGCTTCTCCCTTTGGAGCACTGCAAACCCTTCTGAGACCAAGTTCCCTCTTCCCGGCCACTGAAACCAGGCTGAGTGCCAATGCTGTCTCCACCAACCTAGGCTTTCCCTCAGCCGCTACAGCAGGATGTAGGGAGAGACAGACCTGGGGTTCGTTCTCACCTCTAGCTCTTACTAATTGTGTGGACTTGCTTAAGTGGTCTGAACTTTGATTCCCCTATCTGCGAAATGATCACAATAAGAAGAACATTTGAAGAGAATGGTAAAGTCTGAAGTTGATATTCGTAAATCAGCCTGAAGCAGGTGCTATTGCATCCTCATTTTTCAGAGGAAGACACAGCAAGTCACTTCAAGGTCACATAGATAGTTCCAGGGGTGCATTAGTTAAATGGGAAAACCTTCAGTGAGTCCCTATTGAACCAGCTGGAATACTAGGCTTATCTGCTTCTCCAGATAAACTTAACCAGTAGGAGGCGGCAGGCCTGTAAGTGGGAAACACTAATAGGATGGAGTAGGTTCACAGCTGTAAGAAAGTATGAACAAATTGCTGAAGACTCACAGAAAGGGACCAGCAGCCCCTCCTCAGCTCCTCCTTCTGAGTCCAGAGGCTGTCGTAACTTCATTTCAATCATAAAAGACAATTTGGTGGGGTCAGCAAATGAAGCTTCAGTGGTAGGACTCCACAAAGTGTGGCTTGTCTTAGACCCTGTGGACTGGGCTGCTCCAGACCTAGTGCCCCATGGGTGGCTACAGCCCCATGGGTGGCCCCAGAGCAGATCGGGTCCCAGGCAGCAGCCATACAGCCCCTCCAGAGTTGGAGGGCAGGGCCCAGACTCTAGGCTCCCACCCAGGAATGCCTTCACCTGGCCAAAATTCCCAGCCCACACAGGACACCCAGAGGGCTTAAGGGAGGGTGGGATTTACGCTTCTCCCCACCTCCACTGGCATCCCAGTGGGAAATGTGTTGAGCTCGTCAACATCTTTCTGGCCACAGTCCCAGAGTGCTCCTGTGGCTCCTAAATGATGGGGCAGGAGCCAGATCATTAGGCAGGGGAGACTATCATTAGTGCAGGTGATGCCACCATCACACAGACAATGGCAAATAGTCATTAGTGGCTGTGTCACAGGAGTGAGGCAATGCTGGCAAGGTGCAGGGAGCTTCCGCTCACCTCCGCGGGGCTAGAAGAGCACACGCCTACACACTCGCATATTCACACACACAGAGGAGAAAGTAGACACTCTCGCACTCACACGTTCACACACTCACATACAAGTGTGAGTAAATACACTCAACCACTCACGTGGGTATGAAGAGACACACACTTGTACACAAACAGATGGGACATGAGTGGGCATGATTGCACATGTACATGCTCACTTGTTCACACATAAGGATGTGAGCAGACATGTTCACACACTCCATGTTCACACATCCATATACAGGGTAGGAGTAGGCACATTTACATTTTCACACACAGGGGTGTGAGTAGACATGCTCACACTCTCATGTTCACACATACAAAAGACATGCTTGCACTCTCAGACATTTACACAGAAGTGTTAGTAGGCACTCATATGTGTGTTGACACACTCACACAGGTGTGACTAGACATACTCAGAAATTCACACACACAGGGTCATAAGAGACGTGGCCACAAACTTATACACTCATTTACACACTCAGAGTGAGTAGACATACTAATACATGCAGATACGCCAGGGCCATGAGTAGGCACGCTCACATGTACACTTACACAGGGATATGAGTAGGTACGCTCACATACACACTCACACAGAGATATGAGTAGACACACTTGTACACTCACATGTTCACATACTCACACACAGATACTCACACACAGAAGCTGAACACACTGCCCAGAGAGGCCCCCAGGATATGAGATATGCCCCTACACACACACCAGAGAGGTGGGATCCCTAGATCTTCCCACAGCCAGGCACCCTGACACACAGATATCTCCCCTGCCCTGAGAGATACACAGACCACTGGGGCCCCATACCAAAGAGGCTCTCAGATGCGTCCCTCCCACTTCATCCACTCCCGTTCAGAAGATCAGCCCCTAGGAAGGAGAAACCACCTGGCAAAGTGCAGAAGCAGGCAGGCTGCATGTGCCCTCTGGGTAGAGACCATGTCAGTTTAAGACTGTTACCTCCTCTAAGCCCTGAGCCCTAATGGCTAGCACATGTCCTGCCTCATTTGAACCTCTAAAGAAATGGGCTGCTGTTAGGCATGTTTCTAAGAACTCCTGACCCCCCCAGTAGTGGAGAGACAGAAAGGATAGGCTGGGATCCGAGGAGGAGAGCACTTGAAGTCTAGCCTCTGTTCCAATTTTGAATCTTCTCTCTCAACTTCCTCAACAATAGGCTTTCATGCGTCAAGCTGTGGGGCCCGATTTTCAGTTCAGAAAATGTGGGCAGGGGGCAGGAAGAGAGGCAGCCTAGAGTGATGGGCAGAGCTTAGTCATCAGACAAGTAAGATGGAAGGGAGCAGACTGGAGGCTGAGTCCCAAGTTCAGACGCTAGCTTTGCCACTAGCTAGGTATATCAGTTTCCTGCTGCTGCTGTAACAAATCACCACGAATTTATTGGTTTTAAACAGCACAATTTCATTATCTTACAGTTTGGAGGTCAAAAGTCCAAAACGGGTCTCAATGGGCTAAAATTAAGGTGCCAACAGGGCTGCACTTCTTCTGAAGGTACGAGAAGATAATAATTTCCCCACCTGGTCCACCTACCTTCCTTGGCTCCCCTTCCATCTTCGAAGCCAACAAAGGCCAGTCAAGACTTTCTCACATCACATCACTCTCTGCTTCCCTCATGCACATTTAAAGGACCCTTGTGATTGCAATGAGCCCACCCAGATAATTCAGGATAATCTTGCCATCACAAGATCCTTAACTTAATCACATTGGCAAAGTCCCCTTTGCCATGTACGGTAGCATATTCACAGGTTCTGGGGATCAGGAAGTGGATATTTTGGGGGATCCATTATTCCGCCTACCACTTAATGTGACCTTGGACAAGTCATTTAATCTCCCAGAGTTTCAGCATCTTCAGCAGTAATCTAGAAATGACTCCTACCACCCCAGGTGGTCATGGGCATTTAGAAAGCCATGTGAACACGGAACATTGTGCCACACTGTGGGATACAGGGGATGTCCTGGATCAACAATACTGCCCTCTCCCTCTTCTGCTTCCCGAGGATAGCAGAGGAGCCCCATGCGTCAGGAGGAAGGTGGATGAGGGACTGCAGAGGGGATACCTGTGGGCTTCGGCAGGGATTGACAGCTGGAATAAGGACGGGGTGGGGGGTATGGGTGTCTGTGAGGGTGCCTGGGTCTGGGCTGCCATGAGGCCCTGGCATGAGGGGAGATGGCCACACAGCTATGGGCACACACAGCTGCAGTGGGATAAGGAAGCAGGGTAGGGCCGGGACATGATACCCCCTGCTTATTCCTGTCTTCCGCTCCCTCATCTGCTTCCATCTGTTTGCAGGGCCCGGGGGCAATAGGCAGCCAGGAGCCCCAGACCAGGCTGCTATTATCCTGCTAAGTGCAGACTGCAGAACGATGACCCCGGAAGATAAACCCTATGTAGAGGATTCACCCTCTGGAAAACACCCATTAGTCCCCAATCTCACCAGCGCTGTTTGCTCACTCAGGAGGCAGCAATGGCACCTCAGAGAGGAGCTGAGGTCGTCAGATTCCCACTGGCCAGTCCTGTTCCATCCAGAGCCTAGGCTGGGGGCCCTGTCCTGAGCCTGCCTGCTGCCCCATTGGCCCAGCCCTGTGCCCTGCTCCCTCTGTTCCTCACGCCATCTCCACCCTAGCTATTCTCCCATCTCCCAGTCCCTAGCTCCTCCCAGCTTCTCCCAGAACCTCAGAGCTTAACTATGGGCTAAGACTCTAACCAACACGAGGAAGCCTGGGCTGGGGGCTCCATTTGGAGGAAGAAGATCTGGGTGTAAACCCCAAACATCTGCAAAATGGAAGTGCAAGGTGCCCAGCCTGTTGAGCAGCATTGGTGAGATGAAATCAGGCCACCTGTGTGAGCACTTTTTGTACGCCTGAGTATTAATTTGGGTTATGGGGACACATGGAAGGACTTCTTCCTCCTTTTCTCCCTAAGACACATTATGCAGGCCTGGCTTCAGACTGGCCTTTCACAGATGGCCACCTTGGAGACACCCCACATCTCGCTACATCAGGAGATCCCCAAATGTGCTGGCGGAAGGAGATGGAAGGATGGGGAGGGAAAGGATGCAGCTACCTACACATGGTAGGTCCTGATAAATGAGTGCTAAGTGCACAAAGTTCCACTACTGAGCTCCTTCTGTATGCTGGGCATTATGCCCGGTGTTAGGGTTATAAAGATGAACGAACCATAAGCTGCCATAGCTCAAGCTTCAGTTCTCAAGATCCATCCTGAGAGCCTCCTGTGTGCCCTGTATGGGCACTGCAGACCCCTGGATGAGGGACATCCCAGCATGTGGGGTGTTCTGCAGGCTGGTGGCTACCCTCCTGCTTGCAGCTTCAGGGCTGACCTGTCAGCTGGCACAGTGCCCAGCATCATCCTGGGCCACTGCCATCCTGGCAGGCTCACAGAGGCTGGGCACTGATCGCTCAACAGGGAGCAGAATATGGTTTCGGTTTATTATCAAGGCAGATAAAGGCAGTAGCTGAAGCTCAGGGAGCGGTTTGGGCTTACAAATAAGAATCTCCAGATGCCCTACCACTCCCTGGTCCTGCCTTTGTCAGCCACCCCAGCTTTCTAGTCCCTCCTTGTTCTTCTCTGAAAGCAGCCCCAGGGAGGGGACACCTCCTAAATAGCTGTGTACAGTGCCAGGACTGGAAAGATGAGGAGGCTAGAACAAGGGGTAGCTGGCCTGGAGGCAGAGGCTGAATGGCAAGAGATCCTAGAGTTCAAAAAGCACTGGACTGGAAGACAGAGGGGACCGGAATGTGAGGAAAATACCCAGTCACCACCCTGCCTCATTTATCTTTGTATTTGCCCCACTACTCAGCACCCAGGATCAGGCACCCAGGAGAGATGCAGAAGGCACTTCCTGAATGAAGGCACACAGGACAGGGTAGGCAAGATTGGCTGATTTTTCCAGTAACCAGGATTCCAGGCCTGGGGGGACTCAGAGGAGGCGAAACAGTATCCCCAGACCCTGTCTAGTGGGGGAGGGTGGGAGAGAGTGGGGGAGGGAAGAGACCCTGCCTAAGAGAGCCACAGAAACAAGTGCTAAAAATAGAGGGCACACTGTGCATTAATTCAACAACTATTTTTTGCGTACCTACTATGTGCCAGTGGCAATAGAGCAGTGAGCAAAACAAAGTCCCTGCCATCATGAAGCCTCCTTTTACAAGCTCTCCCCTTCAAAGGACAAGTGAGGGGGGCTATTTCGGAAGATCTGGTGAAGGGAGAGGCAGGCCAAATCAGCTTAGTGGCCCACATGAAGGCTCAGAGGCAGACAGGAAGGTGATGTGTATGGGAGAAAGGAGAAACGCTGAGCGTTTGTCTGTCTCGGGGCTGAGAAATGAGAGTTATTGGAAGGGACCTTCCTCATTGATTGAGTGACCAGGCACAGTAGATGGAACAGAAAGTAGCCAGAGGCCACCAAGACCCTTATTGCTGGGACCTGGCATTTCCTCTTGGGGGAGGAAGCAGATGAGATAGCACAGCATTTCCCAGGGAACCGAGGGGCACATGCTGGTCCTGGTCCTGCCTGGGAGGCAGTGAGCCAACAGAGGAAGCGGGGCCCTCCCGCCAGTTTCCCTTTGTGCAATTCTTCCTCCTCCTCTCCACCCAGAAGCAGGCCTGGCAAACGTGCCGAAACGCCACTGGCATGCACGAAACACACAGCCAGGCACGAGCTGGGGATCCCCAGGTAGGCTGGGCCTATCCTAAACCTGGGCCAGGGAAACCAACGCCCACCTGCTCTATCCAGATTGTACACTGAAGGAAAGGTACCTGGGGGGTTATGGCTTGGTCCCTGCCCTACTCCAAATACGTGCCTGACTAAACCCTAGGCCTAATGGGGCTTTGGCAACTTAGGGAAGCTTCCTTCTGCCTCTTTCTTTTGCAGGGAGGACCATCAATCTTCTTGCCCACATAAGGCATTGGGCCGTGGCAGGAAGTCATCAGAGTTCTCACCCACACTGAGTGGGAACCGAAGGAGCAGGATGCCAGGCATCCAGTGATGGTATGTGTGACACCCTGGGCAGAGGACTCAGTGTCAACCACAGGCCCATTCCAGTCAGCCCAGCTCAGCCTGGCAAGGAGGCAGCCAGGTCCCATTGTGCAAGGCCTCCAGAGCTGGCCTCCAAAGCTGGCCTCCATAGCTGGCCTCCAGAGCTGGCCTCCATAGCTGGCCTCCAGAGGTAGAGTCTCCCCATCTTGACTTTTCTCCAACCCACCTTGGGTCTGTCCACCATCTGAAGCTCTTGATGCTGTATCCTGTGTCCCAACAAGGTACAACAAGTGCCCTGGGCAGAAGGGTGGCCTTTTACTCATTCCAGAAAGAAATGGTCATCGAACACCTACTATATGCTAGGGACTTTGCTAGGCATTGGGACACTGAGATGACAAAAGCACCACATAGTCCCTGTGCTCCACAGGGGAGGCAGGCACAAGTAAACAACCAACAACAAATAATTACAAATTGGGCTAAGTGCTATGAAGGCAGGAAAGTGTAATTAGGCTGTGCTTGCCTCTCCCTGGCCCCAGAGGCCTGCCCTCATTATAGAATACCCACACCTGCCTGATCTCCCCAGCACGCTGCTTGATAGAGGACGTTGGCTTATCTAGTACCTAGCATAGTGAAGGGATCAACAACAGTTTGAGGAACATTTGATAAACTAAACTGGGGAAAATTTTTTAATTAAAAAAAAAAAGCAATCATTCAGGTGGCTTATACAGCCTAATTTTACAATCCACTGAGGCCCAGATAGGCCAAGCATTTGGCCCCAAAATACAGAGCTGTTGAGTGGAAGAGCCCAGACTAGAAATCAATTCTCCTATCTCCAGGTCCAGAGCTCTGCCATGGCCCCATGCTGCCTCCCTAGTCTATCTTAAACCACTTCACAGCCTCCCAGAATCTGAAGCCTCCTGGCCCATGGCAGATACCTTCCTTGCAGATGAGCACTATCCATTAGAATTGCATGCGATGATGGAAATGTTCCATATCTGAGCTGTCCAACACAAACACATGGCATCAGTCAGCAGGTTCAGAGAAATGGGCCAGTTTGGTGGGGTCGGAAAGTGGTAGGGGATGTGGAGAGAAGGAGGGTATAGAAGAGATGAGACACAGAGAAGAAGGGCAATAGATGCAGAAGATCTTGTTTGATGTTCCAAGAAATCTCCTAGACTTTGTCCCATAAACCACAGAGAGCCATGGAAGGACTTCACGCAAGGTAATGCCTCGATTGTGGCCTCCCAGGGCCCCTGAAGTAGTCACTGCTCCTCTGAGCTCCCTAGCACCTCTGACACTCCAGTGATACTGGCTGTCCTCATCATCACCATCCCACACAGTTTCTACTGTCTTACTCCTCTCTTAGCCTGAAGCGCCCTTCCTCTCCTGGTCAACTCTTCCTCTTCCTTCAAGACTTTGCTCACTGATCCTACTGGGAAGGTATCCCAGACACCCTTCCCCAGTCTCCTCCATAGCCTGCCTGACACGGGGAAGAGGCTTAACAGACCTTTTTAATTTCTCCATCCTCGATGTTAGTTCCCCCTCTCTTGACCCTCACCCATCCCAAATCTACTTTCAGCTTCTCAATCTGTGGGATCTCAAGGTGTGGGGCCCTTAGAAATTCTTTTCACACAGCCACAAATTACTCAAGGGCCCTCAAACCCTGACCTAGGCCATCCCATTCCCAGAACTTGGCCTCTGGGAAGGGCCTCCCTCCTGCGACCTCAGTATAGGCCTGCTCAAAGGGATGGTCCAGGGTAAGGAAACCAGAGTTTCTAGAGCCATCAGGGAGAGGGTCCTGACCCAGTAAGCATAGATGTAGACGTGCATTTAGGAGAGAGGAGGAAAGATGGACAGGAACCTGAGCAGGCTCCTCTGGGAAGGCTTCCTGATGGAGTGGTTTATCATGCCCTGGAGTGAGGCTAAGATTCTCCCCTGCTCAAAGAGTCCCTGCCTGTCTCTGCAAGAGTCAGGTCCTGCCCTAGAGCCCCAGCCAAGCAGGGATGTGCTCAATAGAACAGTCATCTAACAACTATGCATTGCTATCCTGCATTATCCCAGGGCTGCCGGCTCCACAGGCCAGGCTTCAGCTCAAATAGGGAGCAGGGCCCAGAGGAGGTGCTGAAACTGTGACGCAGAGATGCCATCCCCATAAGGCCATCCAGTAGGGCTGCGGAGGCCTACCAGACGCCTCTCTTCCCTGGGGCTGGGAGGAAGGAGCCCTGGGCCAGGACTCTAAGTGGGCAGGACACTGAGAGGAATGAGTAGACAGAAAGGCAAGAGAGAAGAGGTGGATGAGAATGAGAGGGAGACAGATCAGTTGTTGGGAGGGTGTGATGTGGAGAGAGATGGCAGGCAGAAGGAAGCAGAGAAAATGAAACAACTCCCCTTCCTTCTTTGAGGACCAGTATCAGCAAGGTTCTGGGCAGCCCAGCTCAAGCCTCCCTAATTCCTTACCTCCTGTTAGCCCTTGCCTTTCTTCTGCCTTTTCTCTGCTTCCTAGATGATTAGGAACATGTTCTGTCACTAGTTACAGGGAACCAGAGGCAAAGGAGAGAGACCTAAGGTGAAGGGAGGGGAACTGAGATTTCTGTCCCTGGACTATGTAAGTCAACCAGGAGAGGGCTTCCAAGTCCCAGAGGGTACAAGACGCCAGTTCGCACCTCGGGTCTCCAAGCTCACGCCCCACTGGAAGCCCCAAGGTTTGTTTCTGAGTATACCCAGGAGAGGTTTGGAGACTGCCCAGGTACTTCAACATCCCCAAAGGGACTGAAATTTTTACCCATTCACCATCTTCCCTCTCCTGACCCTGCCAGGCTTCCTGCTTCCTGGGGAGCCTAAACCCCCAGGTAATCCAGTCTCATTAAACAAGGCCGGAGAGAGTCATGTCAAGTCTTCGGTGAGGGTGGAGAGGCAGGGCTCTGAACAGTTGACCCCCAAAAGAGGCATGGGTGGACCTAGGGGAGGAGAGGAGAAGGGAAGTGAGGGGGTGAGGCTGGGTGCTTCTGTGGAGCTGTGTTTGTTTGGGGCCTTTTGGCTGTTCTTCCTGTTTGGCAGCCAGAGCTATGACAGCCAAAGACACCTCTCAGACTGCACCCAAGAGAGACTGCCAGGCCAGAAGGGAAGCAACAGGCGGGATCTACTTCCCAACCTCATCTAGAGCCCCAGGGAGCATGCCCTTCGTGCCCCAAAGAGTCCAGGCTGACCCCAAGGAAGGCTACCCAGTACGTGAGCCCCAGGGCCAGCCCTGAAATGTCAGGCTTGAAGTCAGGGACTCAGCAATTAATTGTGACCTGTCTAAACTCAGGGGTTGATGGAGGTCAATGGAAGTCAGCAAGAAACAGCAGACTTAAGTTATGCAGAGGTGCTTTGGAGAATTGGGCATCCAGCTTAAAGAAAATTAGGAGTTGACAGTGAGCCCTGAACAGTAAGAAGAGAACTTTCTCTTCTTAGAAGTGGAAGAGTGGGACCTCCTGAACTTTCTCTTCTATCCACTACCCTTTCCAAGGGTCACCAGGCTCAGAGGCTAACATAAGAGGAAGGGACTCATAGCTCCAATTGTCTAGGTTCAATCCATCACTGATAAATTGTATGACCTTCAACAGTAACTTAATCCCTCTAAGTTCAGTTTCCTCCTCTAAATTGAGGCTGATGAGAATTAAAGCATCTACCTCAAATGGCATTTGTCATGAAGATTAAGGGAGCTAATTTGTGTAAAGCATTTGAGACATACCTGACAGACTGGCTGTTATTTTTGTCACCGGCAGGGCCCACACGCCATTGCCTGCCCTCCTCTTCCCCACAGAGTACACAGGAGGGGTAGCTGGGGTGGGGGAGAGCAGGACTCTGAGTTTGACCACATGCTATTCAGATATCAAGTCAGGGAGGCTGGGGTGGACCATGCGAGTGGGTGCCGAATGGGGGCAGCACATGTCAGAAGTGGAGACAGACACCACTGCAGTGACCTGATCATCCAGAAGTACCTCACCAGCCCGGCCCCAGCATCAGAGCCTGAAATCTAGCCTCAGAATAGACTCATGGCCTCGGTACAGATGTCCATGCCCTAGTGAGCCAGAGATGCCCACTATGTGGGGAAAGAAGTCTGACCTGGGAGGCAGGAGGCCTGGAATGGGCAATGCGACCCCAGCAGTGGCTCCCATCTCCAGCCTGTCTCTTCCTCCAGACCCAGAGGGGGCTGAGATCTCTTCCATCCCTGATCACCTGAGACTCTCTCAGATACTCTCCTCTCTCTGCTGTGACTCCACCACCCAGAGTGGTGTGCCAGGTCCAGGGAGGGCACACAGAGCCAACCAGCCAGGGCAAGAATATCCAGAGACGTCATTCCAGGGAAGAAGGAAGAGGCGGGCCCAGGAGAGCCAACAGCTCCTTAGAAGTGGAAGAGTGGGACCTCCTGAACTTTGGGAAGGTGGGTGGAATTGCCCTGAGCTGGCTGAGCCTTCTGCTGCTCCGTCAGAGGCTCTGTGGGAACAAATTGGTGTCTTTCTATTTCTGTTTCATATTTAAAATAAAACAGAGAAAGGAGATGGAGAAGAGAGGAAAGAGGAATGGAAAGAAGGGAGAACAGAGAGGCAGGGGCACATCGTCATAACCTTTGAGGCAAGGCTGCATTTGGTCACAGCCATCTCCCCTGCCAGACTCAGCTCCCAGAAGGCAGGCACTGGTCTTAGCCATCATTTACTGAGGGCTTTGTGCTAGCTCTCCACTAAGTTCTCTGTGTACCTCACCTCCTATGGGGTTGGTAGTTTCATCCCCATTTTACACGTGAGGACAGAAGTCAAGTAACCTGCTCGAGGTCACACCAGTGATGAGTAGCCAAGCTGAGTCTTGAACCCATGTCTCACATGTCAAAGCCAAGTGTTCTTTGCCTTGACTATCTATTTCCTCTCCAGCATCTGGAGAAATGAAGGTCCTCAATGACAAATTTGCCTCCCTGATTGGCAAGGTGATGCGCATAGTAGGTGCTCAATAAATAGTAGATCAAAGGAAGGCAGGAACGAAGGAACGAAGGAACGAAGGAAGAAGAAAGGAAGAAAAGAAGATAAGCCAGGGAGACTCCTGGGCAGCTGGAAAATTGAGTGTAAAGGTGCTGTTTTCCAATGCCAGGCTGGCACGGCACCCGGGCCGGCCGTCTTACACTCGGGAGCCCAGGGCCAGTGCTCGCGTCATCTTCTCCAGAAGTATGTGAGCCCAGATACGTCAGCCTTCAGGTATGCAATGAGGTCTGCGGTGAGAGGTGAGGGCTCTCTCTCTCTCTCCTCTCCTTGCTTGTTGAATCGCCCTTCCTCTTAGCCTCCCTACTGCCGGCCAGCCAGCCAGCCCAGCCTTGCCTCCCTCCCTGGAGCCAGGACCAGCTGGGTTGGGGTGAGGGGAGCCTGTGAACAGCCCCCTCAGCAAGGCAAATCCTCAGTCCTGGGAGGAGATGTGTGCGTGGTGCCGGGGGAGGGGCGGGAGCGCCACATCATCCAACAGGTTGGTCGGGCTGAGAGGCGTCCCGCCCTCCTGGAGCTAATGAGCCCTGTACAACAGGTGTTTGCTCCTCAGTCTCCAGCCTGCCCTGCCTGTGACTGGAGCCAGCTGCCAACGCCACCCCAAAGCTCCCTCACTCATCCCTGTGCCCTGCCCTCACTGTTCCCGGGGCCTAGGGGGCCGTGATGGCCTGCCGCTCCTGCGTTGTTGGCTTCAGCAGCCTTAGCAGCTGTGAAGTGACCCCTGCAGGCGGCCCCTGGCCTGGGACCTCAGGATGGGACAGCTCTGGGGCCCCCGGGCCGGGCTTCAGCTCCCGCAGCCTCACAGACTGCTGGTCGTCTGGCACCATCCCTAAGGTGACTGTGAACCCCAGCCTGCTGGTGCCCCTGGACCTCAAGGTGGATCCAGCCATCCAGCAGCAAAAGAACCAGGAAAAGGAGGAAATGAAGGTCCTCAATGACAAATTTGCCTCCCTGATTGGCAAGGTGAGCAGAAATGGGAGGGGGGTTCCTGAAAGCTAAGGACTGTCAAGCCTGGGCAGACGGCTGAGTTCTGTGTTTTCTGAGCATCATGCCCCACCCCTGCCCCCGGCCAATAGGGAGCCGGCTTGCTAACTCCAAAGACTAGCTCTAAGCAGAGAAATGTGGAGGGAAGTCTCTGAGCCATCCCTGCATGGGGGGAGAAAGGGACCTCAGAACAGCTTCTGAGGGATGTCTGCAATGTGCTGTGTGGCCTGGGGCCACCCTCCCCCAGGCATGGACTAGGGAGGAGCTCCGAGTGTGGCCAGGAGGATGCTTCCTCATAGGAATGGCTGATGGAGGAATGGTCTGCTGTCCTACTCCAAAGCAGATGAAGGGTAGGGATGTCCTCCCAAGGCTCCACCCTCCCGTCTGGGCCTCTGGTCCTGTTCAGCTTCTCAGAGTCAGGAGCACCAGGCAGAGCCAATGGGGAATGTGGGGCTTCAGGCAGGAAAAAGGCTTCGGAGTGGGGATGAAGCTATGGCATGTGAAAAGATAGGAATGCAGGGGATGGATGCTGTGAGTCAGAAACAGGCAGCCAGCCAGGCACCCACCTGAGTAGAGGGAGTGAGTCCCCTGTACCCTGACTTCCTAGACCCCACTCCCATGGCCAGTATGCTAGTCTGGGCACTCATGTCCACCTCTGCCTCAAGGCAAGGACTGCAAGAGCTTCGAGGAAGTCCTGCCCACCTCCCAAACCTGCTCCTCACTTACCTCCCTCAAGAGACCTCTCCTGACCAGTCCTCTCACCTCTGCTCCTTCCTGCCTTGCCCAAGAATAATAGTCACAATAGTAAGAGCTGCTCTTATTTACTTGCTATGTGCCAGGCACCATGCTGAGTGCTGACATATGTATCTCTATTTCCCTCAACAACCTTAGGAAAGAAGTCATATTGTGCCTATTTTACAGATGAGGAAAACTCAACCTTCCCCTCTCCCCTACTTCCGCAGTAAACCAGAGCCCCATTCCTCTGCCCTGGCTCAGTCTTTGTCTGCACCTTGCTCTCCCTGCTTCTGTGTTCCTCTGCACTTTGCTAGTGTCCCAGGGAGGCCACCCAGAGGAGCAGAGGGAAGAAAGTAACACGTTTCAAGCATCTGCTTGTGGCTGGCTCCCTGCGGGAACTTTGCAGATGTGTGTCATTGAACCCACACAGCAACACCCCACAGTGGCTACTTCCCCTACTGTGCATGTGAGGAGACTGAATCCAGAGAAGTGCTTTGCCCAAGGTCCCACAACCAGCAAATCTGCAGGCTGCATTTGAACTCAGATCTGTGAGACACAAAGCCAGGGTCTTTGAGATGGGAACCATTTCTTCTCCCCATTGATGTGCCCAGACCAGCATTCCTGCACCCATACCTGGAGTGCCTGAGTGAGGGTGTGGAGGAGAAGTGACAACTGGAGGACAACCATCCACTGAAGTGAAACATTCCCTCTCCCAGCCCTTGCCGGCTGCAGAGTTCTGTGCTCCTGGGCTGTTGGCCCTAGGAGAAAAGCCCACTGCCCTGGGGAGGCAGGTCCCTGCAGAGCCACCTACTCTCCAAACCTGGGTTAATCCCTTAAAAGGAATGCTTCATGAGCTATGTAATTTGGCTCTGATACGTGGCTTTCCTCCCTGAACAACAGGGCTGATATTATTCCATGCCTCTGCCATGGGACAGGAGAGTGTGTAGGCACAGGGAGGGGGCCCCAGGTGTCAGGGTCCTGTGCCCAGGGGCCAGGGCGATGCCCTCAAAGGTCTTTGGCAGAACCGGAGACTTCCAATCCTCAAGCCTGAGCCTCGAGATGGGTGCTCTTCAGGGTGGACGCAGGGAGCTGAAGGTGCCAGCCCCTTGGGGGCCCCGATTGCTGGGGCTCTGCCCAAGGAGTCCCAGCTGACCCACCAACTCTACAGAAACAGTCTGTTAGCTCTTGTCCCTCCATGTCTCCTTCTAAAGGCCACTTGTACGCAAGTTAGAGCAGGCAGCCATTAGGAGTATGAAATCTGGAACCGCAATACTGGCTCCACCTCTGACCAGCTGTGTAATCTCAGACAAATTACTAAACCTCTCTGTGCCTTAGTACACATCAATGTAATAGGCTTATCATAATCAAATAAGGTAATTTTTTAAAATCACTTACCATGTACCAGATATGTTCTGTTTGGTAAATTAAAAATACCATAAATGGACCCAGCCCAGGATGCTCTTGAACCCAATTAGCCCCTTCTGGTCAGGAGCCTGAAAAGAAGGAGAGAGGGACCTTGCTGGACAGAAAGGTGGAGGAGCTTCCTGGGTAGGGGTGCGGCACAGGGCTTGAAAAAGATATGTAGGCCCAGGAGTGAGATGCCATAACCAGTGCAGGGGTGGAGGCTCTAGGCAAAGAAAAAGGACAGGCAGAGGCAGTCCAGCTCCCTAGCTCCTTATAGCCCTCTGAGGCATGGAGAGAGATCAGAGCACCAAGGAGGAGAAGGAGAATTCTTAAAGAGGAGGGTTGTTTGGAGAGATGACCGAGTGTGGGCGAGAGGCCCTGGAGCAGTGTTGGTTCTTCTACTCACAGGCTGTGTTTTCTGGGGCAAGCCACTTACCTTCTGTGTGCTTCACTTACCGTCCTGCTCCGAGGGTGGCCCTGAGCTCACGCCAGTGGAAGGACTGGTACATTGGCAGCCACGAGAGGAGGGGAGATGAGCAGAAGCAGGAGAAGAGGGCGGAGGGAGGCAGGGAGAGGACAGTGTTGACATCTAGCAGAGGCTGCTGGCTGGGTACTCTCACTTTTACATGCAGACAACAGAGGGGATGGAGGTGGGACAAGAGGAAGGACCGCCAGCACTCAGCCTGAGTAGGCTATCAGGAGGGGACCCAGGAAAGGTGGTGAAATGCCTGGAGATAGAGAGATGGGCACAATGTCTTCCCTTAGGCCTATGCGGCCTCTGGAAGCCACTAGAGCCATCCCCCTGCCTGCACACAGGAAGGCACAAACTAGCCCTTCCTGACAAAGAACCTTAAGGCTCCCTGGGCAAACGCCAACCTCTGGCTGAAAGCAGGGGATTTGACACCTCCCCCCGCACCTGAGGAATAGGACCTGAATGCTCCAGGGACACCACCCAGTAAGCTCATCTGCCTGGACCGTGAGCCTGTGGGGTGGGGACCCGGCCTGCTCGTTTCCCTACAAAAAACACATCTCCCCCACCCTGATCTGGGCAACTCAGTTGAGTCATGATGAATTCTGCATTTCTGGGCCTCAGTTTGCTCATTTGTACAACACAAGGCAGATAGACCAGGGGTTTGCCCTCTGATACCCCTTCTAGAACTGCCACTGTGTGATCTAAGGGCAGGGGCATCAGCCAGAATAAGGAAGAAGGGGAATGAGAGATGAGTGCTCAGCAGCCTGGGCAGGTTGGTGACAATTAACCTGGCACCTCCCTAGGCCTTTGTTCCAAGAGGGAGGAGGCTTTCTGCAGGGAAGGCCCTGGGTAGGGGTTCAGTTCCATCCCCACCTACTGAGACAACAGGCAGCTCTCCCAAGGACAGAACAAAAAGGGGGCTGCCCCAGATCTCCCACAGCCAAAATGCCCTCCGGCCGGACTGGCCAGCCAAATGTACTCCATCTCCCAGCGGCCTAGTACTACAGTATAGGGGGTTGAAGTTAGACTATGGGAAGGACTTCCTGGTGTAAAGGATTTTGTTTTTGCTCATGGGTGGAGAAAGGAGCTTCACATGTCTCCTCTCACCCCACCCTCAGTGTAAACACGGGCTCCTGCTTGTCAAAACGGAGGGAAGGTGAGGCAAGCAGATACCGCTCCCCCAATGAGCCCTCTCACACACACAAGACAGAAACCCTCTTGACTTCCATCCCTACTGAACCTGTTTGGCTGCGACTACTATAGGCTTAGGATGGCTTCAAGCAGAACTTACCAGTACAAATGGGAGTTGAGCAGGGGAATGACAGCCCACAGAGGCTATCGTTCAATATTCCTGCTGTGTCGTCACCACGAATGTCAAGGGGCACTTCTCAAGGGCATCGAAGTATCTCATGCAAACCTGGGGAGGTGGGCAGGGCAGAGAGAAGGGCTCCCCCTTCCCCGGTGCCCAGATGCAGGAGGAACAAGAAATCTATGACGGTCCAGAGTAGCAGCCACCATCACATGGGCCTGTCCAGGAAGCTTGGCCACCAAGTTGCTGTGTAACACTGGACAAGTCATTTGACTGCCCTGGGCCCCCATCTCTTCCTCTACAAATGAAGGGTACAGACCAGCTGCTCCAAAGGCTCCTGGCTAAGATTCTGGTTCTTTTGGACTGTGATTCTGGGTGCTGGCACCAGCAGTGAGAGGGAGGAGACCTAGCTATTTGCCCATGGTCATAGGGAACGTCACTGAACTGGTTATCACCACATTCTCACGACAATGACAGCCCGCACCATACAGGCCCCAGCCGTCTCTCCTGCTTCAGTGGCCCACCCCTATCCCGGGCATCATGGGGTTAGGAACCCCAGGAGGAGAGCAGATGGCTCTCAGGCTGACAGGGAGGGTAGTAGGTCAGGACAAGGGAGGAGCAGATAAACTGAGGGCCTCATATAGGAGGGAAGGGGTGAGGCTTCCTGCAGGAAGGGAGCTGGTAGCACAACTAGAAAGGGACTGGGATGGTGGAAATGGTCATGCCAAAGAGAGGCTGGAGCCTGCAGAGGACTGGCAGGGTGGGGAAGAGGCAGGGGGAGCCTCAGGCTGGGCTGGACTGGGAGGAGGGAAGGAGAGAACTCAAGAGGAACTCTGACAGCCTGCCAGTGGCTGGAATGTGAGCTGAGGGCTGTGGGAGCCCGTGTAGCAGTCTAAGCAGGAGAGTGTGAAGGAGGCAGAGTTTGAGAGGAGTAGCTGAGCCCAGAGCCCCCCTAACTAGAGGCAGAAGACAGCCAGGAACGGCAAGTGGGTCCCAGGGCCTGCAGTGACCCCAGCAGCAGACAGGAGACGTGTTACAGTGGTTAAGAGATTCTAAACACAAACTAACTGGATTCTACACCTGGCTCTACCACTTGATAATTGTGTGACCTTGGGCAAGTTATTTAACCTTTCTGTGGCCTTGTTTCCTCATCTGTAAAGTACAGCTAATAACAATACCTACCCCCATGAGGTTGTCGTGGGGAGTTAATGAGTTAAAGATGTCAAGCCCTAGGACAGGCCTGACATCCAATAGAGGCCATATAAGCATTTGCTATTATTACTATTCCAAAGCACATCCCAGGCCCTTCTCCCAACAGCCCTCAGAGGTGGGCAGGCCAGGTGATACCATCTCCAACTTCTACCTGCTGAAACTGAGGACCGGAAAGGCTACAAGTCCACAGTTGCAGGGAAGATTCCTTTTAAGTACTAACCAGGCCCTACCCTGCTGAGTTTCCAAGGCCAGATGAGACCAGACTTGTCGAGGGGGCGCAGCAGATGAGCCTCTGAGGTTCCCTGGGGTCTCCCGCCCAAGCCCCAGGCGGGCATGGAGAGCCTGTCACATTCACACTTCATTCCCCCTTCACTCATCTAGCTGGCCCTGCTCCTCCCTACGAAATCTTTGCTAACTGGCTCCGCCTCTCTCTGATTCCCTCCTATCTCACCATCTTCAGTTTGAACGATCAGTAATTGGAGATGCCACTTGAACTTGCTGAGTAAGGGCCCAGATAGGTGCAGAGAGCAGATGAGCTACCACTTCCAAGGGAAGCCTCCACGGGGGCAAGGTGGCTGGCCCAGGGCCTCTGCGCCCAACTCGTCCACACCTGGCCCTCTCACCGAAGCCTTCCTACTCGTCCAGGTGCAGGCCCTGGAGCAGCGCAACCGGCTGCTGGAGACCCGCTGGAGCTTCCTGCAGGGCCAGGGCTCTACTGCCTTTGACCTTGGGCACCTCTACGAGAAGTATCAGGGCCGGCTGCAGGAGGAACTGCGCAAAGTGAGCCAGGAGCGGGGACAGCTGGAGGCCAACCTGCTGCAGATGCTTGAGAAAGTCGAGGAGTTTCGAATCAGGTAGGGTGCGCCCTATGGGGACTGTGGGCAGGGACTGCGAGTGGGGACCAACCTGCACTCAAGTGCAAGGTCTGGGGCACCCAAGCCAGAAAAAGAGGACACTTCTTAAAAGAACATTTCTTTATTCCAGACATACTCATTGAGAACCTACTATGTGCCAAGTGGTATTTTAAATATTGGGGGAATATGGCAATGAATCCACAGCTTCCCTACCCCCAAATAGGGAGTCTTACGCTGAAGTCATTCTTACGATGTCTGGCAGATAAATCCTGTGCTTGCTGGGCCCACCCTGAGTACCACTGCAACCACCATCTCCTATCCCCTCCTCCCGTTCCCATAAACATGCTTGCTCTCACCCACACGTCCCCTTGGCAATGGGAAATTACGTCACCAGCTAGAGCAACAGATGGGCTCCTGCTTTGGATATGCAGGAGCAGGTGCAGGCAGAGGACAGAAGTGGTAAGTTTCATTAGAATAAAGAAGCAATTCCCCCGCAGGTAGTGCACGCTGACATTAGTGGCCAACTTGGGATCCGGAGAGATGAGGGAAACACAGCCCCGGCCTGCAAGATGCTTTTACAACTTAGCAGGGCAGACAGACAGGAACAAGCTGGCAGGCAATGTGGCCCACCAGTGTGGTTAAGGGCCCAAGCTTGGGTATAGACATTTACTCCCTGCCCCCATCCCTCCCTAGCTTTGTGATGTCGGTCAAGTTGCCTAACGTGCAAACCTCAATTTCCTTCTGTGTGGAGTGGGAAGGATGATGGCTGATACCAACTAAAGCTGCTAAGAGGAAAAAGTCGGGAGTTCAGTGTGGTTATAAATGGCCATTCCTCTATCTCTTGAAGGCTGAAGTGCTCAGCACACAGTGCGGTGCTTAATGAAGTTTTGCTGAACTGAATTGGCCAATCTAGAAAGGCAGACCAGGCAATTGGGTGGCTCGGAGGAGAAATGACACTCTCCGACCAGAGATTAGCCAGGGCTTCATGAACAAGGAGGCTGGGCAGACCAGAGAGGTTGTGCACCTGAACCTGGTCTCCTTGCAATGAGGTCCCCATCCAGGGTGAGGGGAGGACAGGATATGGCTTAACTCCATCCTCCTCCGCCAGTGCTTGGGCCCTACTCCAAGCCCTGCTGACCCAAGGTGAGGCCTGCTGTCTCTAGAACAGCCAGCCAACCGGGGCTGGAGGGTGGGAGCAGCCTGTCAGGAGTCCAGGAACCTGGGCTGAGGCTCAGCTTGCCCAGCACCTCTCTGCATGACCTCTCCTGCTCAGGCCACATTCAGAAGGGATGGTCACACAGGAAACTCTCCCTACTCTGGGCCTCAGTTTCCTCATCTGTGGATCTGATTGGAACTTTCCAGCCAACAGGCCTGAGTTGGTCCTCATGGCTGGACCCCTCCCTGGCCTGGGGGCCACCTCTCCCCCAGCCCTGCCCTCCCAAGTCCTAGGGAAACACATGGGAAATCTGATTGCCCATTCTGACCACACTGGGGGAAACTGTCAGTGCACCAGAAACTGTGACTCATTTCATCAATATCTAATAGAAGCTCAAAGACTCAGAAAATGGCAGAGCTGGATGGGGGCCTGGGATCATCCTTTTAGGAGAAAGAAACACAGGCCCAGAGAGGGCAAGGGGTTGTCCTCTGTCACACAGCCATGCATGCTAAATCCCATCCCTAACCTCGGCCATCCACCTCAAGAGGCTGCTCTTGTGAGCCCAGCCAGATCACATCCATGGAGACACTTTGTAACTGGAAGTTCTGTACAAACACTACTTCTTGTTCTAATCTGTCTCAGCCCCCTCATCTGGCTTGCTGCCTGGTTTCCATCTGCTGCTTGATATTATTACTTTGGTTTAGGGCTTCTCTTCCCCTCTCTGGGTAGGAAACCCACCTGAGTTGAGGGAAGCGACGCTGGAGGGCTTTGGGTCTGCAGACCAAAGCAGGGGCAGCTGCAGCCTGGCTGTGCAGAGCCTGGGGGCCTCCAGGAGCCAGGAGACGCCAGGCCAAGCCCTGACAGGGAGGGGTGTGCCCTGCCTCTACAAGGCTGATGAGATCAGCTTCACTCCTAGAAATAAACAAGTGGGAAGAGGGGTACGGGTGTGACAAGCTGAAAAGGACTGAGAACGAGTTTGGGAGCTGGTGGTTGGCAAATTGGGGATTATAGGAGAGATGGCATCACCTAAGCCTCTATAAAAATGAAGACTTTCCAAAGCTTTGACGTAGCCAGGACCCCCAAAGACCAGCTGGCTGACATTTCTATTTACTAAGAATGAAGCAGAAGCCCACCTAGGCAGAACAGCTGGCCCAGCACCACACAGTACGTGACTCAGGAATGCTGCATACAGCTGTGCACGCTGTTCGCTGCACGGGAGCATCTGCGGGAGCATCTGGTTGAGGGGGCGAACCGGGGCTAAAATCCAGGGGAGTCGATGAGCAGAGAGGAGGGAAGGCTGTACAAAAGGATGGGAAAGCAGTGAGGGATAAGGAGGGGTTCGACACCTCAGAGGGCCCCCACTGGACAGCTCTCCGGAACCAAGGCAGGCAGAACTCTGCTGTCCAAAGGGAAGAGGAGAAGGAAAGAGATTTGACCACAGGGCTGTGTGGGGAAGGCCAGTCAATGAGGTGTTTTTCTAGTTTGGGCTTCCCAGGCCCCTGTCCCCAGGGCAGGGAATTCCTCAGCAGACCCCAGATCTCAAAGAGAAACCTGTTCCAGTCAGCCCAGCCCTGAGGATTTGTGAAGGATGTGCAGAGAACCACCCACTCTCTCTCTCTGCAAAGAAGCTTCCCACAGTTTCTCTCTGAAAACGCTAGAGGCCAAGGCAGAGGGGCCGAGGGCATGGGCCTGGTGTTGGAAAGAACAGAGCTCAGGTAATCATCGTAGCAATAGATTTAGTGGGAGGCAGGTACTGTTGTGAACATTTCATGTACTAACTTATTTTGGCCTCACGACATCACCATTATCATGACTAAGGCACACTCAAGTGGCTTATCCGAGGTCACACAGCTGGTTAGCAGGGAAGCAGGATTTGAGCCCAGCTAGCCTGGCTCTGGAGCCCCATGCTTAACCAGCACACCACATGAGCCTTCAAGCCCTCCTCTGAGTCTCCATTTTCTCATTTGTGAAATGAAACCAACAGGACGGGGACTCTGAGGGTCACAGGAGCAGGTGCAGGTGAAGTTTCTTGGGCATCTTTTTTCACCCTGGCAAGCCCAGACTGCAGAACAGTCTCCCTGGCCCACCACTCCACTCCGCCCTGGTGACTTACACCCTCAGAGCCCCACACAGACTCTTGGAATCCAAGGCAGTAGCCAGAGAGAGGGCACGCTCAGCACACTGAGTTCCAGGACCCGAATGCATTGTGGGCTCTCAACCAGGCAGATCCGCTCCCCTCAGCTCCTCAGATAAGTTGATGGAAAAGAAGGCCTGAGGGGTGGCAGAAGAAAGCCTGAGGGTGGCAGGTCCAGCCAGCCTATGTGGGCGGGCGATGGGTGACGCTGCCCCTGCCGTGAGGTGGGGACTGGGGCAGGCGGGCGGCTGTAATTAGAGCTGCCAGTGATTAAAGCAGTCCCTGGAGAGGAGAGAAGAAAACAGGAAGCCAAAGAATCCCCACTTCTGCTGGGGCAGCTAGGGCTGAGGGGGCAGTCTGTGGATAGCAGACGCCCACCCCAGGGAGCCCAGACAGGCATCTTCACTAGAGGAAGAGGGTAAGGTCCCGGATCCCATCTCCCATCCAACAGTGTCCTTGAGGCGGACTTGAGCAAGGAGGCAAATCTGAGAAGAGATGGGATCCACCTTAGTTGAGTACTGACTAATATGTCTGCCTTTGCATCAGGGGTGGACTCCGCAGCCCCCACGCACGCACACACCCCACGGGAGACAAGGGAGTTCAAGAAGGAGGGGCGGAGTGACCTGCTTAAAACTACACTGGGGGTCCATCTTACTGTAAAGCCCATGCTCTTCCTGTCCTCCCTCTGGAGGGAACATGACGGGATGGTGTCCTACCATCTAGTAGAGGGGAGAAGGGTGGGGCTGTGGGGAGGGTGAAAGTGAGAGAGAGTGAAAGATAAGCAGAATGCTTGGTGCAGACTTGACCAAAGGTACAGCTTATTTGAAACTGAGACTCCTGTGGGAGGAGACAGGAAAAAGAAAAGGGAACAAAGTATCAGAGTGAAAAG
>NW_011889252.1:274264-276502 GCF_000151845.1 Pteropus vampyrus
AGTCACTCACTGTTTCCGGCCACAATTGTAAGGATTCCCTAAACCCCTTCCTGCACTACCGTCAATAATCCAACATTTTCACTCATTACTCATTTCATGGAGCATGGGCAGGTTCCCAAAAGACCACTCTCTCAGGGAGAACCTGTGCCTTTTGGGTGCAGAAGTGCTGAGGGCACACAGGGGACCAGGAGCATCTGGACGAGGCTCAGGAGGTGGCCTCAGAGCAGGAAACCAGGGGTCTCAAATGGCCACTCTTATTGAATTAATCTAACCCTGCAGCCTCACTCTCAAGCACCCACAGTTCCAGCTCTGATAGTACAACACAAGTCGCACTTCCCTATTCGGGGCCAAGGCAGAGAAAACCTGGAGTTGGATTCTCTGGTTCCCAGACAAAACTAGATTTTGCACAACAAAAATGACCCAGTCAAATGCAGACAGAGGAGCCTCCAGACATTCTCATTTGTCCCTAAGTCCTCAGCCGAGCCTAAGGGGACAATGGCCCAGTAAACCCTAGTACATTGCAGGTGCAGTCAGCAAATGGCCCCTGCTGCTGGCTGCTGGACGCCACCCCTCTGATCCACTCTATCTTCTGGGCCTCCTTTGGGATCTGTGGTTCCCTCTCTACACCCCTTGTTTCAGGGACAAGGAGGTATAGGGGTGATGCTTCGATTCAGCTGTGAGTAGGCAGAACCATTGTTGGAGATGACAGGACTTGGCAGCCTATATGCTGCAGACTGCTGGTGCCAAGCTATGGCAACACGGCTAAGATTAGGGCAGGGATCGAAGTCACCACTGCAATCAAAAAATTCTGCTGCAATGGCCCTAGGGGCTGCTGACCTTGACTTCATGGCCTCGTCCTCTAGAGAGGGAGATTGGGCCTCATGGCTGCCACAGCCACACCCCTTCCATCAGACTCAGCCCCCAGATGGGGTTTCTGTGGGCCTGAGCCCTGTTTGTGGCCATGGGAGGGAGCAGAGCAGAGAGAATACCGTGGCCCTTGGGAACAGCAGGGAGGCAGACCTCCCAAGCAGACCACCCACATCAGCCACGGTGAAGAGCTTCATGTCCCTGACAGAGTCCTCCACAGGCAAGCCAAGCCCTTTGTGGATGAACCAGGGGCACCACTGATTGGCTTGAGAGGCAGGTTAGTGGCTCCTCTGCCTAAACTCACTGTGGGTCTAGCCCAGGCAGACATCAGCAAGGCCAGTGTTTCCAAATCTGCCCTCTGCACTGTGTGCCCACATCTCAGCAAGCCCAGAGCCCAAGTTCTAAGCCAAGGCAGAGGTTCTGCAAGTATGGAGACGTAGCTGGAGGAAGGCCAGGCATAACCTACGATAACCTGAGCATTGCCAGAGTCACAGCCCCAAAACTCCTTAGCCCCTGGCTCCATGTAGATTTTACAGCCCTTGGACCTCAATCCTGACTATGTCTTTTTTTCTTTTTCTTTTTTCTACCATTTCTGTGACTTTGGACAAGCTATTTCTCTACTCTGTGCCTCAGTTTCCTCACCTATAACACGGGACGAGTAATAGTACCAGGCTCATGGGGTTGTGACGAGGACTAACAAATGTTTAACAAATGTTTTCTGCACGCCTGCTAGGTGCTAGGCACTGATATCACAGCAGTGAACAGGACGGCCAAAGTTCCTGCTCTCAGGAGGGGACAGGTAGTAAGCAAGTAAACAAACATCTGAACAAGATGATTTTGGAGGGTGAAAAGTGCTGGACTACAAAGAAAGCAAATGACGAGATAGTGCTGGAGGGAGGGGAAAGCGTCAGACCCCAAGGTCAGGGGAGGTCTCAGAGGAGGTGCAAGCCAGAGGAGGCCCAGGAAGATCCAGCCCAGTAGAGATTTGAGGAGGCCATGGGCGGAAAGAAGAACTGTGCAAAGCACCTATAGCAGGAGTGAGTTTGGTGATAAAAGGGAGAGAAAGAAGCAGCTGTGGCTAGAGCAGAGCGGCCAGGGGTCAGCTCACGTAGGGCCTTGGGCCCTGAGCTGGGCTTTGGACCTTATTCTAAGTGTGACAGGCAGCCCTTGGTGGGTACTGGGGAGGATACTGCAGAGGGGGTGAAGGATATGGCTTGTGCTGGTATAAGGTTGCTGTGGAGAAGGAACTGCAGTGAAATGTCATAGGTTCTCAGGGCATTAGAGCAGTTACTATTACTTTGAGAGGCAGCAAGGTGCAGGTTGGTGTTAGGACGTGAGGTCCGCGTTTCTCTCCACGTTCCGTCACAGACT
>NW_011889252.1:276552-280492 GCF_000151845.1 Pteropus vampyrus
GAAGAACTGTGCAAAGCACCTATAGCAGGAGTGAGTTTGGTGATAAAAGGGAGAGAAAGAAGCAGCTGTGGCTAGAGCAGAGCGGCCAGGGGTCAGCTCACGTAGGGCCTTGGGCCCTGAGCTGGGCTTTGGACCTTATTCTAAGTGTGACAGGCAGCCCTTGGTGGGTACTGGGGAGGATACTGCAGAGGGGGTGAAGGATATGGCTTGTGCTGGTATAAGGTTGCTGTGGAGAAGGAACTGCAGTGAAATGTCATAGGTTCTCAGGGCATTAGAGCAGTTACTATTACTTTGAGAGGCAGCAAGGTGCAGGTTGGTGTTAGGACGTGAGGTCCGCGTTTCTCTCCACGTTCCGTCACAGACTAAGAAGCCAAAACTGACCCTTTGCTAAAAAGTTTCCCCATACCAGTGGAGTCTCTAAGCCGGCACTAATGGAAATGTAATGTGAGCCACATATGTCATGTATTTTAAATAATTTTATACATAATTATGTAACTTAATAATTTTAAGTTTTCTAGTAGCCTTATTTTTAAAAAAGGAAATCGAAAAAATTAATGTTAATGATATATTTTATTTAGCCTGATATATCCAAAATATGATTATTCAACACGTAATCAATATAAAAAATGAATGGGCTATTTTACATTCTTTTTCTCATACTAAACCTTCAAAATCTGGTGTGTATCTTATACTTAAGCTCATCTCAGTTCTGATTAGCCACATTTCAAGTGCTCACAACCACATATGGCTGGGCTAGTGGTTACCACATCAGACAAAGCAAGTCAAAGCAAAGGAAGGTGCTAGCCATGGCCACCTCAGGTGGAAGAAAACCATGGCTGACATCAGTAGCCCCAGGAGGGCTGGACATGCTGGTTTCCACTTTGGAGAGAGACACACACACACACACACACACGCACGCACACACGCACGCACGCTCGCACGATAGAAATAAGGCCTGAAAGCCTTTCCCAGGAGCCAAAGTCCATGGGCTGCTCAGGGCCTCATCTACTGCTACAGCCTCTTGAGCAACCCCTGCCCCTCACTTCCAAGTACACAGGCTAATGAGAGAAGCCTGGGCTGACAGGCTCACATTCCCCTTCAGCTTCCAAGGTACTCTCCAGCTCCAGAGGGCATTTGGGGCCTGGCTGCAACCAGCCAGAACGACGCCTGCCCCACCCATAAACTCTGGTTCCAGGGAGATTAGCTAGCAATCTGCTGACAACCCCCTGCAGTCGGGCACACCTCCTGGGATGCAGATCACTGCATGGAGAGCCTGACATGGGTAAGCTACTTTGGAGCCTGCCTGGAGGTGCCTTGGGGAGGCTGCTCCAGGAATGGGCTGCTCTTCTCCTGGACACTTTGCCCCAGCTCCATCACCTTCTCTAGTTATGACAGTATCCCTAGCTATTATTTAATGCAGGCCTACTACATCCCAGGCACTGTGTTAAGTGCTTTACAAATAGAATCTCATTTAATCCTCACACTCTATGAAGTAGGGATAATGATTAAGAGAACACAGACTTTAGAGCAGCTTGGCTTTGAATCCTGGCTCAGTAATTACGCGAACTCGGGAACAGGTTCTTTTATGCCTCAATTTCCCCATCTGTAAAAGAGGGAAAATAATAGCGCCTGGCTCACTGGCCTGTTGTGAAAATTTATTTTGTTAGTATATCCTGAAGCCCTTGCTGTGGCACATGGTAAGCATTTCTAAACATTAGCTGGTTTTAGTTTTATAATTATACCCATTTTACAGATGAAAAAACTGAGGCTCAGAGAGGTTTAAAACCTTGGCCAGGTTACCCAGCTCATACAAGGTGGTGGTATTCAGATCCCAATGCCATTATACACTATATTTGACCGAGCGGCACTAAGCTACCCCCTCAGAGTCACTGTCTACACTGACCTGTGGGTCACACACGTGGCGGCATCCTCAGGCTCTGGCTCCCAAGAGAAGCTCTAAACTTTACTTCAGCTTAATTCTTTCCAACTTGGGGGTGCACATCTCATGGTGGCACTTCCATACCATACAAGGCAGCATTGTTATACCTTCTGCAGCTCCAAGGGGCTGGCACGTCTGAACAGGTCTGTAGGTGTTCTAAACCCTCCATTTCCTGCTTCTGTTTACCAAGCTTGTGCTTACCCTGCCTCTTTCTAGAAAGGATCTGAGGCTGCTCCATCAGCTGTGTTTTGCCAGTCCCTCACCCTGACCGGGGAAGCCTTCCCACCATGTGTTCTGACACCCCCCTGGCCTTTTCCTGGCCCATAACAAATGCCAACTTAGGCCTGGGCTAGAAGTGCCAATGGAGGGCTTTACCTGAAACTCCCCATGCCCACTGACCCCACAATTTGTTGACCAAAGAAGCCCCAAAGCTACATCTCTGAAACTGTCCACAGCCAAGCAGTCCTTGCCAGGATGTCAGTTCCATATGGGAAATGTTAGTCTCCGAGGACGAGCGGGGGTAGCAGAGGTAGGGCGTGAGTCCGTAGGCACCATGCCATATTCTGGCATGGGTCAGGCTCTCCCCTGCTTTTGCACAGAGATCTCTTAAGTTCATTTGAAGATCAACCAAAACCTCTGGTCGGGAAACTGCCAAGGGGCAGTTAGCTGGCCTCTAGGCTCAGGGTCCTGCCGGTTCCCAGGCAGAGACAGGTTGCCGCCAGAGGGGCTTAAGGATGCCCACCACTCCTTTTCTAGGAGCTGATCCTTGTCACCAGGGATGCTAGTGGGCAGCTCAGGCAGGGAGCAGACAGGGAGACAGCAGCCTTCCTCAGCTGGCCTCGTGGCTACTCATGTGGCTCCAGCTGCCCTGGGCCCTGCAGTCTACGACTACGGGGGGTCAAGCTGCAGTTCAGAAGTACCGGCTTCTGCAGGCGGACACCAGAGACCCAACTACAACCTCTTTGATGGACAGGGGGTCAAGGGGCGGGAAGCCAAAGTCAGGAACCAGGGTCAGAATGAGGTCATGAGCCAAAACCGAACCTGTATCCAAGCAGGCCTCCAGATCCAACTGTCAGCTTTCAGAAATGCAGGGGCAGAGGAGCATGATAAACACCAGCCCACGATGTGACAAGTAAAATCTAGACTATGGGGGATGCTACAAGGCAAGCAACCTGATGTTTTCAATTTAAAAAAAAGAAAGAGAGAGAGAGAGAGAAAGAGGAAGAGACAGAGAGAGATGGAAGGAGTATCTATAGAATAAGAGACTTAGAGAATATGGATCTATTGCAATGTATGGACCTTGTTCGGATCCTGATTCAAACAAATAAGTTAACATATATATGTATACCAGAAAAATGGGAACACTGACCAAAATTTGATGAATGAAGTGGGAGGTCAGGGCTGGACTGTGAATACCAGAATGTGTAACTGTAAGTCCCTGGCCCACACCCTCTCTCCTCCAGATGACATCCACCCCCACCTCCCAGGGCACCTGCCTCACCCTCCATGCTCCACGGAGGCCTCAGCCACCTGACTCACTCTATACAATGCTGGCCACCAACACTCTGCTTCTGCCCCCTCTTCCTCCTTCCCAATGGGCAACCAGATCCTGGCAGTTATTTAGCACACCCAGGGAAAGCAGCCCAGGGCTTGAGAGGTGACACCTTGCAGCCCCTTCTGAAGACCCCTGACCCCACCTGCCTCTCTACGCACCCCTGAGCATTCAGGCCAGAAGCTGTCAGGCATGATAGAAAGCCATTCTGGGGAGGAAAGACAGACAGGGGCTTCAGCAGAAACAGCAAAGGGCTCTGGGCTCACAGCTTTTTACATAACCTCTTCGTGCCGCAGTTTCTTTCCTGTCTGTAATCTGGGGCTAACTCTCATGCCAGCCTGGTGAGGATGAAATGTGAGGCTGCCTGCAAAGCACTTAGCCCACAGCCAGGCCTAGAATGAGCTCCTGGTGAAACAGGAGGCTTGACCACTTGCAGGGGTCTCGGAGGA
>NW_011889252.1:281927-284515 GCF_000151845.1 Pteropus vampyrus
TCACCATCACGTCCCCTACGCCCTCCAGCTGGAGGAGCAGGTTGCCTGCTCAGCTGAGTTTGGGAAAAGCCTCCAGAATAGCCGCAGTGAGATCGCTGACCTCAACGTACGCATTCAGAAGCTCCGATCCCAGATCCTCTCCATCAAGAGCCACGTGAGTTCTGGAGGACCCACCTGGAGGTGGCGCAGGGAGGAGTGCAAGGACTCATACTGTCCCACACTCACCAATGCTGAGTACATGCAAGACCCAACTGAGTGACCTGGGCAGGTCACTTAGCACTGCTGTGCCTCAGTTTCCTCAATGGTCCTCCTAAGATAGCTATGGGGATCACATAAGCTTTGCACGTGAAAGTGCTCTGTAAACTGGCCAGGGCTGTTGGAACGTTAGAGCACCCAACCACCACACATACCCAGAGCCCACCGCCTCCCGACAGCTATACAGAGAGAAGGGCATAGAGGCCTAAGCCCTGGCTTCCAGCCAACTCAAGGCTTTAGAGCAAGTGCTGCCCTGTAAGGACAGCTGGGACAGGCTCCTTTGGGGGCTTGTGGTGCTTCTCTCTTTGGCAGCCTTCAGAAAGTATCTCCTTAGGTCTCACTGAACCCCCTCTTGCTGCAGTGCAACCCATTACCAGCCCAGGAATGCGTTGCTTAGTCCTCTGTCCCCCAAGCACAGAGGTAGCCTCCTGGCCCTGGCCCACTCTCCCTCCCACCCCTGCTCACTGAGCCTTTCCAACTCTGTTCTCCTGGCTGCAGTGCCTGAAACTGGAGGAGAACATCCAAGAGGCCGAGGAGCAGGGGGAGCTGGCCTTCCAGGACGCCAAGGCCAAGCTGGCCCAGCTGGAGGATGCCCTGCATCAGGCCAAGAAGGACATGGCGCGGCAGCTGCGCGAGTACCAGGAGCTCATGAACACCAAGCTGGCCCTGGACATCGAGATCGCCACCTACCGGAAGCTGGTGGAGGGCGAGGAGAGCCGGTGAGGGGTGGGGCCGGCGGGGTGGGGCTGGAGGAAAGGGAGGCCTGAAGGACCAGCCCCCGCACAAAACCAGCCCGCCCCTCTGGCACAGTACTGTGAGCCTGGCAGGCCTGGGTTCCTGTCCTGACTCAGCCACTTCTGAACTGGGACTTTGGCCCAAGTCCATTAAATTCTCAGTTTTCCCATCTGGAAAATGGGCTAATTATAAACATGGCCCACCTGAGGAGAAGAGGAGTAATATGATTCTATATGCAAATGCCTGTCACAAACAAGTGCTCAGTATATACTAGTCATTTATACAGGGGAGAAGGGACAGAGGCCCAGAGAGGACAACCTGGCTAGCCAGGGTCACACAGCAGGGCAGCCCAGGGCTGGGAGTGACAACCAAGAATTGCCCTCCACCTTCCAGTCCCCAGGCCCCCAATCCCAGGGGAACATAAGCCACAGGCTCCCTTCACATCCCACCATTTCCCACCTTTCCCAGGATGGACTTGCCTTCAGCAGCCATGGTTAGCACTATGCAATCCAGATCCAGAACTGGTGAGTCTGTTTGCCCCAGAACCCATGACGAGGAAGGCGACGAGGGAGGAGGCGGGGTAAGGGGGAGGTCACGAGTCTAAAAACATCATTTTAAGTGGCTCCCATACCTCCAGCCCCTTCTCTCCCCCACCCCTTGTGTTCCCTGTAGTTGCTTCCAAGTCTCACCTCTCGAGAGCCCCCTCCCGGAAGAAGAAGAACAGCAGGGGCCATGTGATCAAAGTCACCGAAATGTCAGAGAAGTTCTTCTTGCAGGAGTCGGAGACCTCAGAGTAAGGCAGCTGGACTCCAGGAGCCCCATGTCACTCCGCTGCAGCAAGACTCAAGAAAACAGCTTGGGGCCTCTAGGTTGGGAGGGGAAACAAACCTGATCCTGAACGGAGAGTTCAAAACAATGATTCTTCCTGGGGGCGCCAGGGGTGGGACAGGACTGTCACCAGCTATTCAGAATCACTGTGCTCCATATGAATATTCACAACCCCACCTGTCCAACCTCTGGCCAGAAGTTTCCTGACTGGAAAACTGGAATTGGGGTCAGTTTTGTCTCTACCTCCTCATTTCTCTGAGACTCCTCCCCTAACGGAGGGCTCTGACCAAGGTCCCTTTGACCCTTCTGCCCAACCCTTGCCCTAAACTCACATCTCAAGTCTTGCCTTTGCCTCAGCCTCGAGGCCAGTGCCCTTGCTTGCCCAGCTCCAGCCAGCTGTGGACCAGAGGCTGATGAGGACTGCTTGGGCCCCTGCCCATATCTGAAGTCCCGTGGAGACTGGGTCCTGAGCTTCCCTGGCTGTCCTGCACCACCCAGGCTCCCCAGGGACCTGACAGGAGTAAAGGGAAGCACCTCTCTGGGTAGTTGGGACCTGAGCCTGGACCTCTGAGATCGGCCCAGACACCTGTGCTTCTTCCCTCCTCCTGTGGAGTCCTCCCAGCAGGTCACAGTCAGAATTAGACAGGCTGCTCAGCCAGCTCCCAGAACCTTCTCCAGAAGCTTTTCGTGCTTTGATGAGCTCCCTGGGGAGAAGGCTGATGGCAGCCCGAGACCAGGCACGGGAATCAGACCCTCCCTTCTCTTCCCTG
>NW_011889252.1:285400-291710 GCF_000151845.1 Pteropus vampyrus
ATAACTTATGTGGCTTTTAACTTATTGCTTCCCTTCCTTTTTCTGCATAATCAGTGGTATATATTATACTATCTGGATAGACGACACATACCCCAGCCCCTCCACCTGACCAGCTGACTATTTGTGAGCAAGGCCCCCTTTCCCTGCCAAGGGATGAATAAAGTGTTAAGATTTGTCCATGGATAAAGCTGTGTGTCTGCTTTTATCTCTTGGGATTTGTCTGTTACTTGTCAAACAGGTTGACTGTGGGACTTTGGGAATTCTCCAGTTATGGAGAAAGGGGGCCAGGGACCTAATTATACCTTCAGACCAACGTGACCTAGACACAGAAAGGTCACCTGCCCCACAATCCTACAAGGAGACTGTACCAGTGTTGACCTACGTTCCCAGTGACTCCTGACATGTCCAGGCACCACGTGGCCGCCTTAGCAAGCACAGACGTGGGGGATTTCCCCAAGTAGTGGCGGGTTCCTCCTCAAGCACAACTGTGGGGGTTGACACAGCCCAGAATATATTCTGATGGGTACAGGCCTAATCCTGCCAAATCAAATTTTAGATCAACAAACAAGAATTAAGGACCTTCTCCAAGCCCAGCCCTGTGCTAGGACATCTACGATTGTTCCCCACCCCTTCACCTTAGGAAGTTCACAAACAGGTTGAGAGAGAAGCCATCTACTCGAGATAGCCATCCTGGACTTCCTAGCCAAGTAAAGAAGGTCAGAGAAGAGAGGGGCTTGCGCGGGAAACCCAGGAATCAGAACAAGCTGCTGATTCCGAGGAAATGACTAGATAGACCGAAGAAAGAACAGGTGTCTCAAGGACAAGAATCAAGGGAGCAAAGAAGGGACTTCAAAGTATTGAGACCTCAGATAAATGAGCCCCTTTGCTCATCTGTATAATGAAGCACATGTCTTTCCTACTTACCTAATAGGGTGTTTGGGGATTTGATGAGATAGATTTGTTCATTCCTATCAGGAATTCCAGACTGCTTGCTTCTGGCACTCTGAACTGTAACAGCTCAACAAATGTAAAGGATTATTAGTGATGTCGTTATTGTTATTACAGCAGATGTTATGGATTAAAGACCAAATACAGGCAAATGGGCCTCAGGCTAGCTCTCTCAAGACTCAGGAGAGAGAGACTGATGAATAAACCACATTCCCATCCAGAGAGATCTAGAGCCAAGGCCAGCTCTCTACTTATTTTATCTTTGTTTTCTATTCTGTTAATTTCTGAATTATGAATTTCTGAATACTAATTTGAATTTCTGAATACGAAGATGAATTTCATAGTCAAGAACATATAACACATTTGTTCTTTCCTTCCTTCTACTTTCTTTGAATTTATTAGTTATCACTGTCCAACTTCTTGACTTGAACGCTATAATTTTCCACCTTTCAGCTTTTTCAATATAAGATTCTCTGAAGACCATAAATTTCCTTTTAGGTATCATTTTGACTGCCTCCTACTGTTTTCATATGTAGCATTTTTATTAGTGCTTAGCTAAAAGTATTTTATTCTTTGACTCATAAGTTATTGAGAAATTTCTCCATACACAGCTCATTCATGTCACAAGCATTTATTGAGCACATACGTAGTCTGTGCCTAGCAATACTCTGGATGCTTAGGAAGACACTAAATTCACCCAACAGTTATCTCTGTAGGCTGGACTCCCTACTTTAGCTATGCCTTAGTTGCCTATTTTTGTGTCTTCTATCCCCCAAAAGACTCTAAACTCCTTGAGGACAGGGATTGTAGCCCATTAAATCCCCTGGGCCTTGCATAGTGTCTGGCTCATAGTAGGTTTTCAATAAATGTAAAATAAATGAAAGAATGAATGAACGATGTACCTCCCCAACTGAGGTCTCCTAGCCTAAATGTCCCATGAAAGTGAGGGCATAGCTCCTTGACTTTTGTATCCCCAGTGTTAATGCAATGCTTGACATATTGAAGGAGCACAGTTAGTGTGTGTAGAATAGGAGGAAGGAAGGAAGGAAGGAAGGAAGGAAGGGAGGAAGGAAGGAAGGAAGGAAGGAAAAGAAACAACAATTTCCCTAAACAAGGAAACTCTCCTGCCCCGTTCCTGGAGGCAGGTCCTGAATGGTTCTCTGGAAGGCTTGGAGTCTGATTCCCCCTCCTTGTGCAAGCTCCCTCCTCCTTTTTCTTTCTCATGCCTGCCCCCTGGAGTGATTCAGTGAATACCTGGCCAAGGGCGCCACCCCTACTCTGAATAGGACAACAAAAATAAACCTCTATCTAAGCTTGCTTTTTTTTTCTTCTCTTTGATCTCTGGCCCTACTTACCACCTGTGACACAGGCAGGACAAGTATCATTAGCTGAAGCCCAGAAAGACCAAGCATTGTAACTTTGGTCACCCAGCAGGGAAGAGGATGCATTTTGGTTCCACAGAACCATTTCTTACCTGCAGACTGCCTGTCATAGGAGCAGCAAAGATGACCAAACCCAGGAGTTGGTGAATTGGAGACTGAAGGTCCCCATGTTCAAACACAAAGGGCAGTGAGGTTGATGGTGCCCAGCCTGCTCCTCCAGGCTCAGCACGGAAGATCAGGGCTCAGAGGTCTTGAATCAAGACTGGAAAGTCAGCACCCTCTAAGGGGGTCCTGGGTCCAGAGCCCAAGGAAAGCTCCCTGTGCTGGGGGTTGACTGCACTACCTCCCCTCCTGCCTCTTCTCCTGCTCTATTTAGGCCTGAAGAAAAACATCTGGAAGGGAGATGGCCCCTGTGTTTGGGAAGTTCTGGAGGCTGATGGGGGTGGCGGAAGAGGGGGAACCCACACAGAAACAGAGAGACAAAACCAGAGATACCTAGGTAGAGCTCAAGACCTCAGCACTGGGGCGTGAGGAGCAGCTAAGGCACTTTAGTCAAAGAGGGCTTCCTGGACAAGAGGAGCGAGGCAACTCCGAAGGAGGGGATGTTAGGGCCGGCAAAGAAGAAAAGAGTGGAAATGGCCTGGGGGAGGAGAGCAGAGCAGATTTGCTCAGCCTCCAGCCTGGGCAGGGAGCAGGCTGCAAGTTACCAGACAAGAGCAGAGGAAGCCTGAGTTGAGAATGAGGGAAACCATAGGAGCACATGCCATAATGTATATAACCCCTAAGCTCCCAGAAGGAGACAAGCCAACTATGTACAAGGACTGCGTCTTATTCACTGTGCACCCTACTGTCTAGCAGGATGCCAAGCACACAGTCAGTGCTTACTAAATGCTGGGTAAATGAATGAAGTCAGGAATGGCAGGTGACTGCAGCTACTGAGGGATGAAAGCTGCACCCGTCACAAAGGACTTTTGGGGCACCTGCTCTGTGCTGCACCCTGTGCTAGGCACAGTGGTGAGGGAGTAGGGAATAAATGGTACAATGCGGTCCTTGCCTTCAAGGAGCTTCAGGCTTCTGGTCAGTATATGGCTCATGGTCCTCTGTAATGCAGAAGTCCCCCTTGTTATGGTTGGCCACGTGCTCTCTGTGGGACTTTGGGCAAAGCATGTCCCCTCTGCAGTTGTTTCTTCATGTGTAAAATAAAGGGTTTGTATGGGTGCTCCTGCAGATTCTTGCTATGTCAGCACCTTGATGGCCTGCTGTTCCCTCCTTGCTTCTAGCTGTGCAGTCTTGAGCAACTTCTGGGAGATAGAATACCTGACTCATAAACGGATCTGCTGTAAAGCTTTAAAGAGATGATGCGCGATAAAAGAATTTAGCACAGTGCCCAGCACAGGCTAAGTGCTTAAAAATAGCGATAATAGCAAACACGATAATTGTGAGAGCCTTCACCTTTATACCAGTGAAGAGGTTAGGCAAAGGTCCATAACATCTGCCCAGGCTCACCTGCACCTCCCCCTAACCCCATCCCCTCCAGGAGAAGCCAGGGCTTAGAGACTCTGTGTAGGGGCAGCCGAGGATTAGGCAGGGTAAGGAAAGTGACCCTCCCGTGCCCTGAGCAGCTGACAGCTGCCCACATTCCATTAGGGAGAGGTCAGTGTCGGCCTGGCCGGTCTGCACCGTAGCAAACACTGCCCTCTGCTGGCCGTGGCGAGACCAGCACTTCTTAGGCGCCTGAGCCCCATGGGCCTTACCTCCCCCCCACCCCCACCCAGAGAAGGGAGGGCTGCGATTCCAAGAGATAAACCTAGAACTCAAATCCTCACACTCTAAGCTTGGATATTAGGCCTCAGCACTTAGAGGTCCCCACGGCTGCACCCCCAGCGCTGGGGCCATAGGCTGAACCATCTCCTTTCCCAACCCCTCCTCTTCCCTCTTACCCCAAAGGAGCAGGCTTAGCACCTTCCATTGATAGGGCTGCCACAGCCCACAGGCCTCAGAGACCTTGACCCCATCTAAAATTCTGACCCTAAAACCCTACTCTGGCTCCTTCTCATTTGTAAGTTCAAATATCACCTCTTCAGAGAGACCTACCCATCTAAAATACTCCCCTACTACCTCCACACTACTTTTTATTTCCTCTGTGGAGGCTAAAAATTTTAATTTTTTTCCTCTCATCTTCTAAGTTCTAGCTGGGCTAATAATCACATTAATAGAGATGAATTAACAGGAAAAAATCAAATGTTTAATACATGCTCACAGGGAATTCACACAAGCATGAAAATTCTAAAGACAGCAAGCCAACACTGGGTATATAAGACATTTTGGACAAAGGAGAAAAGAGGAGACAGGGGCTATTAACCTTCAGAAGTAAGAATGGGTCATTTACAGGTACTGGAGGAAGAGCCAGAACACACATGGCAGGCAGATTCTTCTTGCTGGGCAACTCAGAAACAATGGGACACAGAGGCTACCTAGCTAACCAGCGCCTGCCTGATGCCCTCTTATTTACCATACTCAATTCCAATTAGGCTAAGGCAGCATTCTAACATTTCTTTCCTGAAGTCGGTTTCTCTGTCTGAATCTCTTGGGCAGAGGAAAGTGGAGGGAGGCTCAAAGGTTCTTTCTGAGGCTTGTTTCTTAATGAATAACTTAAAGTCAATATCCCAAAGGGCAGCTTCAGGGTGGCAAAATTTCTGTTCCCTTCACTACTTTGTTACGACCCTGTCTTATGTTCTTCATAGCACTTAGCACAACTTGCTTTGTCTTACTGACTTTCCTCATCTAGTATATCATTTGGGATCCAGTCAGGAAAAGAGACATCAGCCTAGATATTTCAAAGAGAGGGCATTCGATATAAGGAACTGATAGTGTGAGTACTGAAAGCATGAAGAACAAAGGGGGGATGCTGAGGTATTCTGGAGACTGGTAAACACAGGAGGCAATACCACCGCGAAGGCTGAGACAGAGGCCTTACCCAAACCCAGGAGCTCAGGTGAGAGTCCAAGGAGGCTAGTTCTTGGACGTGGGGGCTGGAGGACTAGATGAAGTAAAATCTTTTCCTTCTACTGGGAATGGTTGGAACTTAAAAACTGGGAGATTGTCCTAATTAGACGGCCAAGGCCCATGTGGGCTTCCAGAAGGTGCGCTGCGCATGTGCCTCGAGGGGAAAATGTGTAACATCTGCAAATGCCCTGCTGAACCCCTGTTCAGAAATAACAAACATCCTCCCAAAATAAACAAGTGGATCTACATCAAACTAAAAAGTTTATGCATCATCAACAAAATGAAAGGGCAACCTACCGAATGGGAAAAAATATTTGCAAATCGTATATTTGATAAGGGGTTAATATCCAAACTATAGAAAGAACTCATACAATGCAATAGAATAAAACAATCCGATCAAAAAATGAGCAGAGGACTGATTAGACATTTTTCTAAAGAAGATATATAGATGACCACCAGGTACATGAAAAGGTGCTCAACATCACTAGTTATCAGAGAAGTTCAAATTAAAACCACAATGAGATATCACTTCACACCTGTTAGAATGGTTATCTTCAAAAAGACAAATGATAACAAACATTGTGAGAATGTGGGGGAAAGGAACCCCCGTGCACTGTTGGTGGGCATGTAAGTTGGTGTAGCCACTGTGGAAAAAAGTATGGAAGTTTATCTAAAGGAAACTAAATCACTACCTCTAAGAGCGATCTTCACTCCCGCATTCATTGCAACATTATTCACAATGGCCAAGAAATGGAAAGAACCTAAGTGTCCATCTATGGATACATGGATAACAAAGACGTGGAATATATATACAATGGAATACTATTCAGCCATAAAAAGAAGGAAACCCTGCCATTGGCAACGACAGGGATGGACCTTGAAGTCATTACGCTAAGTGAAATAAGTCAGACAGAGAAAGACAAATATCGTATGATCTCACTTGTATGTGGAATCCAAAAAAAAAAAAAGGAACT
>NW_011889252.1:291955-302718 GCF_000151845.1 Pteropus vampyrus
AGGAAGGAAGGAAGGAAGGAAGGAAGGAAGGAAGGAAGGAAGGAAGGAAGGAAGGAAGGAAGGAAGGAAGGACACCTCCTGTTCCTTTAATTGCCAGATTTTTTACATTTTTAATTTTTTTTTCTAAGGAAAACAACCTGCCTTTCCCTGTCTCAACTAAGACATGCTGAGTTTGGTGGATGTTACTATAGCCACTCAACTTCTGTCCCAAAGAAAGCAAGAAAGAACCAAAATCCTCCTGCCTACTCCTCCGCCCCACCCTACCCCACCCCCACCACTGTCCCTGACAGGTTTGTGCCAGTGGTGGCTCAGCTGCAGCCCCAAAGTCAGGCACCTCCCTGTCATCAGCCCCCACAACCAAGATGCATGCCATCTCGGAGCCAGAACTTAGCATGCACTCAACAAATACAGCGTGAACAAATCTGCCCAAATCCCTGCTCACATGGACTTTATAACCTCATGGGGGGAGGGGGGGAGCAGAAAAGAAAGAAATGTATTATACAGGATAAAGTCATCCAGATGGTGATAATAAATAGTGTGGAGAAAAATAAGGGAGACGCATGCATAGGGGGTGTTGGGGGAGAGGTCAGGAAAAGCTTCACTGAAGTTTCATCAAAACCCAGGAGGAGGTAAAGAAGCAGGCCACATGGATGCATGGGGACTAGCATTCCAGCAGAGGGAACGGCAAGGGCAAAGGCCGTGAGGTAGGACCCTGCCTGACATGTGAATGGAACCAAAACTTTGCCACCCTGAAGCTGCAGGCGGGGTGTTGGGAGAAATGGGGGGAATATTGACTTTAAGTTATTCATTAAGAAACGAGCCTCAGAAAGAACCTTTGAGCCTCCCTCCACTTTCCTCTGCCCAAGAGATTCAGACAGAGAAACCGACTTCAGGAAGGAAATGATAGAATGCTGCCTTAGCCTAACTGGAATTGAGTATGGTAAATAAGAGGGCATCAGGCAGGCGCTGGTTAGCTAGGTAGCCTCTGTGTCCCATTGTTTCTGAGTTGCCCAGCAAGAAGAATCTGCCTGCCATGTGTGTTCTGGCTCTTCCTCCAGTACCTGTAAATGACCCATTCTTACTTCTGAAGGTTAATAGCCCCTGTCCCCTCTTTTCTCCTTTGTCCAAAATGTCTTATATACCCAGTGTTGGCTTGCTGTCTTTAGAATTTTCATGCTTATGTGAATTCCCCGTGAGCATGTATTAAACATTTGATTTTCTCCTGTTAATCTGTCTCTGTTAATTTATTAGCTCAGCTAGAAGAACTTAGAAGATGAGAGGAAAAGTATTATTTTTTTAGCCCCCACACATGTTTGAAAACCTGCAAGGGGGCCAATATGGCTGCAGCGGAGGGACAAGGCGGGGTTGGGAGAAGCCTCGTCAGAGGTGGCGGCCAGACTATATGCCAGGTCTTTGTTGGACTCCAGCTTTGACTGAGGTGGAGGGTTCGGGGTGGAGAGTTGGCCGGATCTGACTTCTGTGGTGAGAGGCAGAGGGCCAGAGCAGAATAGGAAATATGAAATTTTCCCAGCCCCACCTTTGACAAGAAATAAAAGAGAAAGGGCCTACTCTGCCAGTCTTTCTTACCCCATAATTTCCATCTCAAAGAATCAAAGTGGGTTAGTTTTCATTTCGACAACTTAGGACACCTCTCCCTCTCACTAGAATGTTAGCTCCTTAAGGCAGGTGCTCCTAAATATTTGCTGAAGAAACCTGCAGACATACAAGTAAGGGAGGCTCCAGCAGCCTGTAACGACCTCCACTGCCACTTTGCATGTCAAGGCCTCTACCGGGTTTCTAGCAGACAGCACCCCCATTTCAGGAGAAGTTGAGTGGCTTGCCTAGGGTCACCCCAAGGCAGAGCTGGAATCAGACCTCAAGTCTGTCTGAGTCCAGGGCCCTTGCTCCTTCTCACTGTCGCAAAGGCCCATCATCTGTCAGGCCAGTGCAGTCCCTCCCACTTTCATCCAGCTCACCCAGAGGCCTAGAACACCAGCCCGGAATGCTCCAGAGGGAGAGGGAGATGTCCCTGCGCCTGTCCCTCTGAGGGTCTGTGAGTCTGTTAGTGGAATATTGGGACTCTACTCCTCCCGGGAGGGGGTGTATATCTGTCCCTCTGGGTGTCTGCCCCTCTTGGTGCAAAGTCCATGTCCCCACTCACGCCCCCACCCCACCTGCAGGTGGGCTTGTCTATACCTGTGTTTCAGCCTCACCCTCCAAATTCCTTCCTGCCTGCAACTCTTCTCTTCACTATCTGTGGCACCTGAGCGCCCCCTGCTGACCACTGCTTCTCCTGCACCTTTATGCCCAGCAGGAGCAGCGAGTGACTGCGCAAAGGGGCGGGTGGGGCAATGAGCAGTTCCTGGGGCTAGAGTTTGGCCTCAGTCCTTCTCCCTTAGACTCATGAACCACAGAGGATTCCCATCTTGGGCCTCCTCATCCCTCTGTTCCCTCAGAGGTTAAGGGGGTATTGCCTGACACACACAGATGTGGGGACAGGGCACAGTATGTCCTCCAGCCCTGGGACTCTCCTGCAGGCTCCCTGGAGAACTTGCCTAGGTGGTAGAGAGCTGAGCCTTGAGAGAAGTGGATAGAGGAGGCGATGGGAGGACCAGATTCCCTGAGCCAGTCCGTAGTGGGTCCTCCATCTCTGCTTGGGGGCTGAAGAAAACCTAGGCCATTCCTTACCCCCAGCGTTAATTCCTCTCATCCCATCTGCCTTCCTCTTGTTCAACCCCCATCTCTGCCAATCCTATCCCTCCACGAAATGCCTTTCCTTCAAATCTTCAGAAGTCCCAGTGCCTTCAATGAAGCTATCACACATCCTGCCATGGCACTGATTCATGCTGAGTCGGGAGCCTAAGAAGGGGACAAAGGTGGGCGAGCTGGAGAGAGAGGTCAGCCTTCGGAGAGGACCACATGCACAGGCACACGGCTATGTGCAGACATTCGTGCACACACATACACAGCATGTGCATGTGTGTACACATGAATGCCAGTGCACTCACATGCGTGTACATGTAAACACACGTGCACAAATATACACATGTGCACACAATGTGTCACATGCTCACACATGAGCATTGGTGCACACCTCTATCCTTGGGCACAGGTATTCACATTTACAAGGAGACATCCCTAGACAGATACAGACCAATACAGGTCCACTATGAAAGCCCGTATCTGTATATACACCCATCAGTCGATGCTCACGTCTACACGTCACACACATCCACACATGCCTGGGGGAACAGCTACACTCTGGAGTCAGAGACCTCAGCTGGAACCCTGGCTTGGCTTTACCACTCACTTGCTCTGTGACCTTGCGTATGTGCAGCTTTTCAGAGCCTCGGTTTCCCTATCTATGAAAGTGAGTATAATCGAGGTGCCTATAGGGTTGTCTGGATTAAAAGAGGTAATGAATGGATCAGGCCTGGTACATAGTGTCAGCAGACAGAACCCTGACCCTCAGGCCTGCGGGTCTGTGACTGTGACTATAAAGTAACAAGAAGGGCTCCCATTGAGTTTTGAGGCAATGAGTCCCCTGAGCCTAGAGGCCCCAGCACAGGCACACACATGTGCACACACACACAGGGGCTGCTCTGTGTGTTTCTGCTGTTTGCAAAGGCTGCTTAGCTACGAACTGAGCTGACAAGCCCATGGGCCCGCACAGGAGCCCAGCCCTCCCATCCCAGCCTGTTGAGACAGGGCCTGGCCAGGATTTCTGCATTCCTGCTACCTTCCCTCTTCTTCTTGGCCACAGACATCGGGATACAAAATAGAGGACTTAGGGACCCTCTAAGCCACCATAGGCTTGCTCTGCCTTCAGTGAGTTAAGGGTGTTTAAGGGGCCCTCTCTGAGACTGGGAGAACCCGGGAGTCCTCCTGGGGGCTCTCCAGCATGCCTGACAGCCACCTCCCCAACTCCATCTCCCTACAAGCCCAAGGCTGCTGAGATTATGCTCTGGCAGGGTGAGAGGTAGGAGGCACCGCAGGCCCAATGTGCCCTGTCCCCCACACTCCCCCATAGCCTTCTGAAAAAAGGCCAGTCAATATCCCCATGGCCACCCCGGGCCTGGGCCTGGAGGGAGAGGCGCTCCTTGTTCAGACCCAGGGCAGAGTACGACTTGGGCTGATAAGCTAACTCTGAAGACCTCAGGGGTCCGGTGACATGGCAGGTCACCCTTGAAAGTATGCCTTTCAATCACCAAGTTCCCAACCAGTCAAGACCCAAATGGATGAGATCTGAGGCTCTTCCTCAACCTGTCCTCACCCACAGGCAGGGAGCACCTGGCAGGAGCTGCTGTCATACTCAGCAGAAAATGAGAGACCTTTCATTTGTTCTCTAGAAACTAAACTAGCCCAAAGGCAGCCAGTGCAACCACTTAGACCCTTCCCCTTTCAGGCCCCTCCAAAATAGGTAAGGGCCACCTCATACCTCAGGTGTGGGCTGTAGAAGGTAGCACAGGGATCCCAGAGGTGACATCCCGGCACATGAATGGAGCTTACGGCTTCATTTTACAGATAGAGAAACTGAGGCCCAGAGGAAGGGCCTTGCTCTGAGCTGCACAGTGGAAGTGGTCGTTAGGCAAGGAACCGGGCCTCTTTACCCCTCCCTGCCCTGTTTGGAGATGGCCAGGACTCCAGCAAATCTCTCACTCTGCCCTCCGCTCTGTGTCTGGGAATGGCACACCTGGTGGGCTAGAAAGGGAAAGAAGGGGCACGCACACCAAAATCAGCCAGGACTCTGTTGGGAAGAGAGGCTGCAAGGAGACTTCCTTCCAGGGCCCAGCCTTAGAGTTAACAGGATTAACACTGCCTCGACAGGGTCCCTTCTGGAACTTCTGGGGCCTGGACCACGGCTAGAATGAAAGGGTCACGGGTGTGACCAGACCACAGACAGGCCTGGATTTGGGAAAGGAGACCCTGAGCACAGTCTGAGACCCACACCCTCCCCGCCGCTATGCCTTTGCAGGTGTAAACCAACTCCAAAAATGTGGAGGTACGGAAATAGAGAAGGAGCACTGGACTGGGAGTCAGGGGCCCTGATTCTGGTTCTGCCTCTGCCACTAGCTCACCGAAGAAACTAGAGCCTCAGTTTATTCATTTGTGAAATGGGATTTGTACTCTCCCTGCCCCTCACCACTCCCCATACTTCCAGAGACCACCCTCACAGTCTGAGTCTCTCTCTCTAAGCTACGAATGTGCCTCTCCACCCCCACTGCAGTCAGCAGAAGTCGAGGGCCTGAGCTACTCTCCAGTACCTCCAGGCTCCACAGTGTTTCTGCTTCCACTCAGAGACAGCAGACAGGGAGGCCAGGCCCAGCCTGTTACCAGCACAGGCCAAAGCCTGCATTTCACTTCTCAGCCATGCCCACTCCCTGACATCCACTACCAACCTGAGGGCCCTGGCCAAGCCATGGGATGGAGTGGGAGAGACCACGAGGCCCCTTTCTGAGGAGGCTTGCCCTGGGAGAGCTGCCAGTCTGATGGGGAAGGTGAGCAGGGGGACGTCCTTTGGCACTGTTCTGGGCCACTGTCCACGAGCCTCTCCTATGGGTCAGTGTTCAAAACAGTACTGCGAGGTAGGATTATCCCCCTTTCAGCAAATGAGGAAACTGAGGCCCAGAGCCGGGACTATAGCACAGCTCCAGCTGCCTCCAGCAGGACGGGGGTGGGGGGAGGCCACTGAAGTAAAGGCTAGGGACCTGGCCCCTGAGCTACCCACCAACAGGGCAGGTATGTGTGTGTCATGCTGCTGCCTGCGGAGAGTCCCCTGGACTCCGAAAACTCAGGAATTCAGGGCCTGTGTCCCAGGCAGCGTTCCCGCGCCCACCCCCACAGCGCCCAGACGGGGGCTGGGCCGGGTGTGGCGCCAGGTCCCGGGGCGGGGCTCTGAAGCCTCTTCCCGTAGCGCCAACACCTGGTGTCCGCCTGCCCGAGGGCCGGCGTGCCCAGGCAGGGAAGCCGCTCGGGGCCGCCCAGACTGGACAGGACGGGACGCGGGCGGCGCCGCCACATCTGAGCCCCGCCGCATTCCCGGGCGACCCGCCCAAGGTAGGGGAGGAGGAGCCCCCAAAAACCAATCGTGCACCGCCCCCTACCGGCCGCCGCGGGCTGCTGCAGGTCCCCAAGAGGTGGCTGCAAGCACAGCCCTGGAGTGCCTCCCAAGTACCCACCACCCCATTCAGTCACTCATCAAACACTTCCTGCCTGTGCCTAAGGCAGGAGATACTGCACAAAGCCAGAGCCTCGTAGAAGCCCTCTGCCCTCTTTGACCTGCCAAGGCTCTGAGCCACAGCCCCAACACCCCCTAGATCACACCAGCCACACAGCCCACAGCCAGGCTGCAGAAGTGGCCCCCAGTTCCTGTACTCTCCTCCAACAGGCCAGGCTTAGTATCTGGCCCCCACCCTGTCCCCTCCCAGTTGGGCCATCTTGGTGCACTGACCAAGCAGAACCCAGCTCCCCTCAAGCCCAGGCCCAGATAGATGGGGAGAGCACTCGGTCTACCCACAAGTAACAGGATAGGACTAGGGGTCAGGAGTCCTGGGTTGGATCTAGTCCCAGCTCTGGGCCTCAGTTCCTCACACTCCACGTCTGGAGCCTCCTTCTCTCCCTGGCTCTGATCTGCTCACACGCCCTCCAAGCCCACGTGTCATGCTACCCTTGGGGCCCACCCCTCCTGCTACCCACCCAGTCCTTGCCTGCCTACTCTAAGAACCCTCAAAGTATCGACAGCAAAATGCTTCTGCAGCACTTACTAGGGGCAAACACTCTTCTTGCTTTATAAACATTCACACACTTAACACCCCTGTCCCAGAGTGAACCCTGATTGCTGGCCCCTGACACATACCACATACACACACATGCGTGTACACATGCACACACCTTGTGCCTGTCAGCAACTCCATGTTCCTAGGTCTGGGCTTCTGTGGATTTCCTGTCTGGGACCCCCCCCCCCCCACTGCTTACGGCTTCAGAACGTTTGACACACCACCCGTCTTTCTCTCGGCCAGTGCCCCCTTCCCTGCCATTGTGACCTGTACCTCAGGCAGCTCTGTGGACAGTGGGTGCTGGGGAAGGAACATGGACTCTAGTCCCAGCCACCTTGCACTGCTGTGTGAGCCAGGGCAGCACACGTCCCTTGCTAAGCCCCAGGTTCTGAGCTGGTTGGAAGAGGCCATTTCTAAGGCCATGTCAGACCTGCCCATCTGGGAGTCAGGGTGGGTCCTAGCCTGTTCACTTCATAATGTGCTCTCCTCCACCGGGGTCACAGTGTTTTGTATACCATAAGTGCTCACTAAATGTATGAACTAATTAACAGTTGTTCACAGACTATGACCCTACTTTCAGCCCCACTCTGAGCCAGGGGACTTGGAGGAAACGCACCCTCTACTTTTCATGGCCTGGCCCTCCTGGCTTCTAGAACCCACTAATGGATCCTGGTCCAGGCCCAGAAAAGTCAGTGACCCAGAGGAAGGATGATCTGTCAATAGGGCTGGTAGTTCCTCCTCCTTCTAAGTCTCTCCAGTGTCTAGCACCAGACTACAGGCCAGGAGAGACAGATAGTCCAAGTTCACAGATGTTCGGATACCCCCATTACAGGCTAGTGCAGGACACAGAGAAAATGCTGGAAACCAGTTCAGATGCAGAGTCAAGGACAAAATCTGGGGCAGCAGGCAGCACTTCCTGGAGAGGGGAGGGTGGACAAGGCGGGGAAACCAGGGCAGGACCCCAGGCTGGGGAAGGGGCATCGAAAGGGCATCCCCACTGGGAACCTAGAATGTAGCCTCGTGTTTCCCTAAACCCCACAGGTGGAAGAGAGCATGAGGGCACTTGCAGTCCTGACCTCCAACTTACCGTGGCCTGAGCACTAAGCAGTCTGCATCTGCCAGTGGACAGGGCAAGAAGAGAGGGGTTCGACACATAGCAGGAGAGACTAGAGCCAGGCAACAGGCACAACTTCCTGCTAGAACTGTCTGAATTCCAAACTGACAGAGATCTAGGGGTTCCCTGATCCCCAGGGCTTTCAAGAAGGGGTTCCATGACAGGGCTTCAGGAGGGATCTTTTCTGCACTCAGGCAGAGGACAGGGGACAGGCCGCTCCACGCAGAGGAAGCTGGGAATGAGAGAGGACGGCTCAGCCATTCCCATGTGTTTGGCCTTGTTTTCTTCACAGAGCAGAAGCTGCTTTGTCAGCTCCCTGGAAAACCTCTATGCAATTACTGTGCTGGGAGTGGGCAGGTCAGAAGCTCCTGCACCAGAGCAGATGGCGGAGGGAGAGAGGCCCAGGTCTGAACTCCTCTACCAGGCCAGGCTTAGTATCTAGCCCCAACCCTGTCCTCTCCTAGCTAGGCCACCTAGGTGCACTCACCCAGCAGAACCCAGCGCCCCTCAGGCTCAGGTCTAGGCCCAGGCCCAGGCAGATGGGGAGAGCCCTTAGTCTACCCCCAGCAACAGGGCAGGACTGGGTGTAGTCCCAGCCCTGGGCCTCAGTTCCCATGCTCCACAGTGAGGGCCAGACTAGATAATGTATAGGAACACTTCTGGCTCCTATATTCCTAGGGCCAGTGGGAAGACATGCTCGCTTCCCTCACTGTGCCCACAAGGGGTCCAGGACAGAGCATGGCTGCTTCCAGGCTCACCTCTGTCCTCCCATGCTCTGTTAAACTCACTTGCCAGTATGTCCTGGTAGAGGGGCTGATACAGGGATCGAAATAAATAATGCTCGAAAAACGCTTTGGAAATGTGGAGTCGGTGCTTTTGTCTCTAGGTCAAAATTTCAAGAGGGTGCATTTGGCACACATAGGACAATACAAAACATGGTGTGCCCAGGGGCTGGGGACAGTATGGCCAGGGTGGGCTGGGGGTTTCTCGGGAAGGCCAGTTCCTCAAAGGAGACACCAGTTGAGAGCAGAAGATGGAGGCATTCCAGGGAGGGCCACAGGTCTAAAGGGGGAGCACCCTAATGCTTGGAAGTAGGCAAGCTGAGCCAGACCACCCCACCTGGAGAATTAACCAGGAGAACTGCCCTGCTCCCTTGGAACAGAGAGGTGGGCCCTTCCTTAGTGAGCTCAACAGGGCAAGAAGAACAGCTCAGCCTGGGATTGGGGAAGGGGGCCTGGGCTGCTTTAGGTGTAGCTGGTGTGACCTGGGTCTGTGATGTATCTGTAAGCAAAGGGATACTCCATGGGGCTTAGGACCCTCAGGTGAATTCATGGCCCCTAGCCTACCTCTCCACCCCCAACTATACAGAAACTAAGTCTCAGAAAGGAGTAGTCACATAGCCAAGGTCATACAGCCACTGAACTGCCTCTCTGAGACCCGGCCGCCTCTTCTGCCTTCCAGGTGGGGAACGCCAGGCTTCCCCATGCCAAGTGTCCCCACCCGGGTCTGGGGCAGGCAGTGGGGGCTCCATGAAATGAGAGTGAGTGGGGTGGGGGTGTTGGGCTCAAGGCCAGGGCTAGGATAGCACAGAAGCCACCTTTCTGTCTGGGAGGGGCGGGGAGGCCTGCAGGCAGGGAGGTAGCCTATCCTCTCCACCTGGCAGACGGCATTTGTTACCATATAAGGTGCTTTTTCCTCTCCCTCAAACAGCTTCTGACAAAGAACAGGGTGGGGTTGTGAGTGAAGGGGCTGGGGCCAACTTTTGGACCTGCACCCTACTCACCCACCCAACTACACCAGAGTAGCCCGGACCCCTGGTTTCCCACTCTCGCCCCTGTGGGAGGGGGCCGCCCACTTCCTTCACTGTGCCCGCGAGTGGTCCAGGGCAGAGCATAGGCCGTCTTCAGGGCTGCTTCTGCCCCTACTATGCCGTTAAGCCTCCCTGTTAAACTTACTTCCCAGCGTGTCCTGGTCAAGGGCCCACGTACCCTTAACCTGCACTGCTTCCATTTCACGCCCGGTTTATAGCCAGTCTGGCTCTCCTGCCCCCTCACACTCATACACGACATACACACATACACACTCATATACAATATACACACCCACATACACACAACATACACAATATACACACCCACATACACACAACATACACACATACACACACTCATACACACACATACACAATATACACACACTCACACACGACATACACAATATACACACTCATATACAATATACACACCCACATACACACAACATACACACATACACACCCACATACACACAACATACACACATACACACACTCATACACACACATACACAACATACACACTCACACACAACATACACAATATACACACACACTCATACACAATATACACACCCACAAACACACAACATACACACATACACACAACATACACACACTCACACACACATACACAATATACACACACTCACACACAATATACACACATACACACTCACACACACATACACAATATACACACACTCACACACAATATACACACACACACTCACACACACACACTCATACACAATATACACATTCACTCACACACGACATACACACATACACACACACACACTCATACACAATATATACATACTCACACATGACACACACACACACTCACACACGACATACACACATACACACATACACACACACTCATACACAATGTACACATTCACACACACTCATACACGACACACACACCCACACACACACTCACACACGACATACACACAGACACCTATGGGAAAGGACTGGTGGTTGTATGGAAACCCACTTCCTGTCCTTCCCTGGGGGCAGTGAGGTTGGCTCCCCAAAGAGGAAGCTGCCC
>NW_011889252.1:302768-307804 GCF_000151845.1 Pteropus vampyrus
GACACCTATGGGAAAGGACTGGTGGTTGTATGGAAACCCACTTCCTGTCCTTCCCTGGGGGCAGTGAGGTTGGCTCCCCAAAGAGGAAGCTGCCCCACAGGGCCCCAGAGCCTCCTGCTCCTTGTCCAGAAAAAGCAGGTCAGACACTGCCCGGGAGGTCAGCAGGGCCATGTCTCTCTCTACCCTCAGAGGCGAGGAAGGGCCTAGGACCAAGGCCCAGTGGCTGGGACAGGCAACAGGGCTGCTCATTTGCCCGGACACTGTGGGGTCCCTGCCTGACTCTGAGTGAGGGCTGGTCTCAAGGGGGCCTCACACCTGGCACAGGGCAAGCCATAGTGAATGTCCAATAAGGAGGTTTAAGGCTGTCTGGCCATTCACTAGCTGGTCGACTCTGGGCAACTATTAGCCTCTCTAAGCCCCAGGTTCCTCATTTGTAAAGTGGGAGCGATAATTTCCTCCTCTCGGAGTTGTTCTAAGGGTCCACTGGGTTGATGATTTGGATGGTAGCACATAGCGGCCTACAAAGGTCCTTTATTGGGCAGCTAGGGAAGAGTCAGGGTGCCACTCAGGGTCTCTAGCTGTGTCTGTGGGTGCCGCACCTCATTCCTGCTCCTCCAGGCCCTAACAAGAAGGGGGTCCAGGGGCACAGGGCTCTTGGCCACCAAGGAACACCTTGGGAGGGGTTCACAGCACCCCAGAGAAAAAGCACTGAGGACAGTACCCATGCTAGGCAGGCCCCTCTGCCTCCAGGTCGCTATGTCCCGGCCCAAGTATGTGGCTGTTTGTGTATGCGGTTGTGTGTGTATTTGGGGTGCCGCCAGGCTAGCTAGGCCACACCCTGGTGACTCAGGGCTGTGGCATGCACCCTACGCAGCCAGTGGGAGAACAAAGCCACCAGCTCAGGGCCTTGGCATCCAGCCTGAGTCACAGGCAGACACACCCAGCCAGGTGTCCCCATGCCTCCCAGGCCAGTCCCATCTCAAGGGATCTTGAAAGCCCCCGTTAACCCCCTCCTGCAATGGTGGAGTGGAGGCAGCCCCTCACACTGACAGCTAGCAGTATCCCTGGGTACAGATGGCTGAGAGACAGGAGTTGGGCCCAGGGAAGCCTGGAGGTCTTAGGTCCAGACAAGAACCACCAGCCCACCGCTGGGCCCCGTCTCCAACTCAGCCCAAGTGGCAGAGTACCAGCCCCTGCAGAGCCACAGGCCCGGGGCCCAGGAGGTTGGCTTCCTGGGGAGGCTAGACTCAGTAGGAGGGAAACGAAGGATGGGGGAGAGGCCCCCTCATAAGGGCTATGGACCCTGGCCAGTCTGGGTTGGGGATATTCTGTGGAGACAGCCCTGACCCTGAGCCCCCAAATCTGGCCCTGAAATCATGACATACGTGAGAATCATGACAAGGTGAGACAGCCAAGCCTTCTGGTTACTATTCTGATTAAGGATAAGTGAGGAGCAAAGCCAGTTTCCCCGCCTGAACCTGGGAGTGGGGTTTGTCAGGAGAGAGGCTGGGGCTCATCCTGCTAGGCGCCCCCATCAGCAGTGACTCAAAGAAGGAGATGAGATTCCAAGACAAGTGTCCAGAATGAGAGAGGAGACCCAGGCAGAAGGGCAGGTAGCAAGGGTTGGAGGTGAGGGGCCAGACTGCATTCACTGGTAGAGAGGAACCTCAAACTGCAGCCCAGTCCAGTGTGAACCAGGGCCCCTGCTTCAGCCAACACCCAGGCCCTAGAGAGTCTGGGGCCCAGCTGCAGAATGCTGCCACCTCCTCAAGCCCTCACCTGGGCTCAGAGCAGGGAGGAGGTCTTGCCACCACCTGGGGCCAGAAGACCCAGTCTCCAACCAAGGCCATAGCTGAGAGCAGCCCACCAAGAGGATAGAAGACAGACCCAGCAGAGACACCACAGGGCAGACAACTGGGTCCCCCAAACCCTCAACAGACGAGCCATGCCTAACCCTGACACAGAAACCTGACCTCGATCTGACCTAACCTAACCTTAAACTGCTTAATGCTAACCTATGCCTGCGCCCCCCATCCTTCAGTCCAACTCCAGAGCTGACACTCCATGAACCCCAACCCTAACCTGAAATCTGAATCATACACCAACTCTACCCTAAGTCAACTTCACTGCAAATCTGGGTGCTTTCCTATGTCTAAGCCCTACCTGCACCCACTCTCAGACCAGGCTTTGCCCTAAATTGCAATGTCAGCCCAACTCCTGTCCCAAACCCACAACATTCTTCCAACTCCAGCCTTCCCAGGCCCTACCCTAATCCTAATCCCTGGTCTACATCCTAGTGGCACCCCACACCCTGCCTCTACCCTTACTGCCAAACCGACCCTAAGCTCCCAAGCTCCAAACTCCCTACAAAACCACTTCTGCCACAAGTGCCCACCTGGTGTCCACCATCTGACAACTGGGGACCTCTGCCGGACCAGGCTGTGCCTGGGAGCATCAGGCCGGGCACAGACCCAGAGCATTGGGGCAGAGTCCACATGCCCAGGCTGGAAGCAGAGGTAGAAGGGCAGGGGCTGGGGTCGGGATGAGCACCCCCAGGTGAGAACGGCAGGTATTCTGCCAGCAGCACCAGCTCCTGCAGCCAAGGCTATCAGGGGCTCCGTGCTAGGACTCATATGGGGGGTCACTTAGACTCTGGGCCTGCCTGTCCTCCCAGCAGGTAGGAGAGCAGCTCCAGGTGTTCACTGTGCCTACCCAGGCCCCTAAAACTCGTGCCAACATTCCCAGGGGACCCCAGCACCCCCAGACCCTGCCCCTGGTTTATAGGCCTAGCAGGGGAAGAGAGAGCAGGGCTGGCTGGCGTCAGCCCCCTTCTCCTTCCCTCAGGCCCAGGCTGCATTCCCAGCGAGCCAGGACCTGCCAAGCTGGTAAATAAGCTCAGCATCCGTGTCCTCTCAGCTCCAAGGCCGCCACTGCACTTTGCCTGAGGCCTTTATGCTGCAGTTTCTGTCACAAAATTCCCAGGACCCCTCTCAAGCAGGCCCAAGCACCCGAAACTCCTCGGACCTGCACAGCCTTCTCTCCCTCCTTCTGTCCTTCCACCCAAGGCTCTGCACCCACAATGACAGGATGATCCTGAATGCGTCCTTTCTTTAGCCTGCTTCTACTTTCTTGTGAGAAGGCCCAGTCCTTGATGGGACAGTCAGGAGCAGTGACCCCATACTCCCCACCATAGTGGACAGGAGAGATCCACAGAAGTCACAACACATCACATTCATTGACCCAGTAGGGTTCGGGCATAGACTCCCTCGCCCCACCTCAGGCCTTGGACAGTCCAGGGCTCATCTCATAAGCCTAGATAAATTTATGCGGCATCTGGAGGCAGTGGAATCTAGAGAGAAGCAGGAGACTCAGGGACAGGCAAGGCAGGGCCCAGACCTGGGCCCAGGAAGTTCTTCCAGTCAGCTACCCTGATTTCTTACAGCGCAGTTCAAGGAGAGAAGGGAGTTTTCCCTGGCTCTGGTCCTGTCCCCTTCCCCTCGGCCCCCATACTGAGCAGAGGGACCCAGACCTTCCTGTTCCAGTGACCTAGGATGCCCAGAATCTCCCCAAAGCTCTGTCTGGGCACTGCGATCCTCCTACCCCAGACACTTCTCACAGTTGCCTGATGCCTGTGGATTCACCGTAGGCCTCTTCACTAGCAATCAAGGACCCCCCAAAACATGCCAAGCCACCCAGGCAACCTGACCCCACTGCTCTCCACCCATCCCTTGTCCTGGCCACACCCTGATGGTCTCCAATTTCCGTCTCCTGGCTTTGCTGCACTGCCCACGGCCTGGGACACCCTTCCCTCCACTTCCAGGCAGGAAGGAATTCCAATCTGGCCTTCAAGCGCCAGCCCATTGTGACCCCCACCTCCTCCAGAGGTCTTTGCTGGTTCCCTCCTCTATCAGAAGGCATTTCCCCTCCTCCGAAGGCCAGAGCCACTGTGCTCTGTCTCTGATGGCCCTTCCACCTCCCTGTCCTGCAGGTCTGTGGCAGGTCTTGGCTACTTCCAGACCTCCAGGTTCCAAGGGCACAGACTATCTGGATGCAACTCTCACTCCTTGGTGTGCTAGACAAGAGCTGGGGCTGTCATTTCAGGGTGGTCTTGTCTGATGCCTCCACCCCACCTTGGCTTCAGGCCGCCGGGCGGCAACCAGGGCTAGGTGCTTCCCTCATGGAGCTCTAGTTCTCACAACAGTCTGTGCCGTTGGTGTTATTGTCTCCATTTTACTGACAAGGACCCAGAGACTACAACAGGGTAAGTGATTATCCAAGTGGAAGAGTGGGAATTAGACCTCAAAGCCCACTCTCCAAAGAACTATGTGGGTGTCGAGGTGGGGTCCCTGGGGAAGGGCCAAGGATGGACTTACCCAAGTCCTGGAACCCTACCCCAGGCCTGAGGTCAACCAGGACCCCAGGACACCTCCATCACAACCCATAAAGCAACTGATGCCCAGCCCTTCCCCCCACCCCGCCCCTCTAAGCTGCAGGCGCAAACCCAGCACCCACAGCGAAAGCACCGTGGTCCGCACCCACGCACCCTCATCCTGGTCCAACTCAGCCTTGCAGTCCACACCCAGACCAGTCAGACAGGCTGGGTAGGCCCAGGCCGAGAGAGGCTGCAGAGGCTCCCAGCCCCCACTGGGAGCTGGGTGCAGGAATTCCGTGGGGCAGGAGCGCCCCCAGCTGACCACTGTGGGACAGGCAATGCACAAGGACCCAATCCAGGCCCCCCCGCCATAAAGAGGAGTCCTGCGTGCACCAGGACCCCTGCCCACTCCGCCATTTCTTGACCTTCATGAGCACCTGGGCCAAGTCAGAGAGGTGAACTAGGAGCAGAGGAGCAGAAAGGGCTGGCCTGGGACTCTGTGTGAGCACAGACTTGGAGGGAGGAGCACAGAGCCAGAGGCCGATGGTTTTAGCTGTGGACTTGGCGATAGAATAGGAGAGGGCTGGAAAAGAAAGAATCAGATGGACTTCCGGATTTCTGGCACCAGGGAGATGGTGAGACCAAGGCTGGAGCCACAGGTGAG
>NW_011889252.1:307854-309705 GCF_000151845.1 Pteropus vampyrus
GGTCCAACTCAGCCTTGCAGTCCACACCCAGACCAGTCAGACAGGCTGGGTAGGCCCAGGCCGAGAGAGGCTGCAGAGGCTCCCAGCCCCCACTGGGAGCTGGGTGCAGGAATTCCGTGGGGCAGGAGCGCCCCCAGCTGACCACTGTGGGACAGGCAATGCACAAGGACCCAATCCAGGCCCCCCCGCCATAAAGAGGAGTCCTGCGTGCACCAGGACCCCTGCCCACTCCGCCATTTCTTGACCTTCATGAGCACCTGGGCCAAGTCAAAGAGGTGAACCAGGAGCAGAGGAGAGGAAAGGGCTGGCCTGGGACTCTGTGTGAGCACAGACTTGGAGGGAGGAGCACAGAGCCAGAGGCCGATGGTTTTAGCTGTGGACTTGGCGATAGAATAGGAGAGGGCTGGAAAAGAAAGAATCAGATGGACTTCCGGATTTCTGGCACCAGGGAGATGGTGAGACCAAGGCTGGAGCCACAGGTGAGACAGATCTGGAAAGCTGGCTGAAGACCTGATTTTGGACATGTTGGCCTTGAGGGACACGAGTGATATCGGTGAGGACCAGTAGGAGGCAGTCACTTGCCTCAGAAGCTCTGGAGAGTGTGGATATGGCTAGCAAACAAGGACGTCCATTACAGCGCTGTTCCCCTCCCTGGCTTCGGACCCTATCCTTGGGCAAATCTCTTCTCAAAATGGGCTTGGTATGGATAAGCAGCTTCTAAGGTTCCTGGTTGCCCTGTATTTGTCATTACCCACCGAGCCTCTCTCTGCGGGGCCTCAGTCTCCTGAAAAGCCTTCCTGAGAACACACTGAAAACACAGATAACATTAACTCCCATTTATCGAGTGCATACTAAGTGCGAGGCACTGTGCTAAGGTGGCCTCACCAACCTGTAGGTGAAAACGGGCCGCTTCAACATCAGTGCCCAAATCAGAGGGGCTTCTGGGACCCACCTGTGTGCAGCAGGGCCCTATGCTGTCCCCTGAATGTCCCCCCCATTACTTCTAGGGGCCCTCAGGGATGCTGCCTTGCACGTGGGCAGGAGCATGTGAAGACACCATGTCTCGGAGACTAGTGTCCTCCACGAGAACTCTGCTCTGCAGAGCACCCCCACCCTCCACTCAGCCAGCTGAGTGCTCAGACCTCAGAGCCTCATGTGGTCACAGTAGGGTGCTGAGGAAGAGGAACAGAGAGCAATGGTTCCCTCTCTAAGCACTCTGCTCCCCAGCCCCTGAGACCACACTGTTTAGGCCCAGAATCATAGAGGCCCTCAGAAACAAGGCTCCTTCATCCCCCGGTGCCAATCCCCTGAACTTCTCTCTGAAGGGTCCCACAGTAGCCCTCCTGGCTGGTAGGACTGAGCCTGCCGCATCCACCGTCTGCCTCCCCCAGCTCTCCCCAGACATCTTGTGCACAGACCTCCATCCTCTTATCAGCCCAGATACCTAATACACCCTATAATATTCTACCCTACGCTCTGTGCTATATACTATACTATTCCCTATATTATTCCTATAATAAGGAAGGTCGAAGAGGAGACTGAGGGTCAGAGAGGTTAAGTAACCTGGCCAGGGTCACACTGACAGACTGGAACAGAGGCACTTCCAACCCCAACTGCTCAGGGTAATGCCTGGCACACTACAAGGCCCTTTGTGAGCTGGCTCCTGCCCGGTGTCCCACCAAGCAGCAGCAGGGCCCAGGGGGCCACACTCTCTTACCCTTAGGCTTGAGCTTGTTGTCTCCACGGGCTGCCCATGCCCTCACTGGTTTCCCTCCACCCACCTTTCCAGACCTGGCTCCAACGTGCCTCTTCAGTGAAGCGTCTCCCTGCCCTCCCTGGCTGAGTGAAGAG